>NC_142936.1:801949-904449 GCF_046866305.1 Octopus bimaculoides
AATCAATGTTCTGAGTTTATAATTGGTAGCAGATTCTTATTGAAACAGAAGACTGCTACCCCTGGGTGTTTATGAAATGGTAATGAGAAAGTGATAAATGTGGAGTGCTGATGAAAAAATATCTACATTAGTATTTGCTTGAAATCAATAAGAAATAATCAAGAAATAGTTATTTATTCTGAGAAAAACAATCCATGATTTGATATAATTTCTTACATAACCACAAAGCTTTCTGATTTATAAGGAAACGTAAAAGACACTTGTTTTGTATTTGTGAAGTGAAATAGTTGTACATGACGCTGATCCAACAGCCAAAAGATTCTTAAGTAGTTTCATGATAACATGCTAGCATTAACCCTTTAGCAATTAAATTGGCCAAATCTGGGCTCTCACATCTACCCTACAATGTAATCCTAAAAATACTTTATTGCATTTGAATCTATAAAAAGTGATGATCTAACGATACAAACAATACACAAATACCAGACATGATAGAAATGCAGGCTAAATTGTTACTGCATTTATATATTAATGTTAAGGGCTTCAAAAATTATCTCTACAAATCATATTAAAATGGGTTGTGCTTTGAATCTTAAAAATAATCTTTGTCTTCAGGTGGTCAACCATTGCCAAACAGAAACTACGGTATTAATGGACTTTCCTCCAAGAACTATATTCCCATTTGACACCATCATCACAGGCCAAACACGGGAGGGAACTGGCTGGAAGTAACCAACATCAGTTTATCTATACAGCCATGGGTTACACATGTTATGGCCTCATGTAGATCCATGGAGCTTGGCATCCTGAGCTCAGTTTTTGTCATATCTCCTTCTACTTGGTCAAAAAAAAAAAAGGACATTTGACCTCCCTTCACCCAAATATCAGCTTGGCACAGACCAGTGCAGTCTTATCTCTAACACACAAAGGCTCATCTGATGTTCTCTCTTTCTTTGGGGGATTATACACTGACATTAGACATCCAACAGAGCATGCTTGCCGCCTCATCTTTTTTTCTGCTTTCAGCCTTCACACATTCTGTGCATTGTGTGTGATGTTGCACACAAGGCTCCTGACATCTGTACTTGATTTCAAAGGAATCCTTTACTGCCAAGAAAGGTAACAGTTCTCCAAACCTTCCATGCCCACCTCCTCCTAATTCTGGCTAATTACACTTGCACAACCACCATTTCTGATGTTGATTTTTATACCACCGGAGACACCAACCCTATACTGATGCACATTAAGAGTCCCAAAGGATTAAACTGAGCAGAAAAGATGACAGACTGGGTTTGTTATAACAAAGAATACATTTAATAATTATCTCTCTACACTTATAAGAAATGCTTGCATTTTTCTTTTTCTTTAAAGATGTAACAAACTAAAATATTCTAATGTTGGCACAAGGCCAGCAATTTTCAGGGGAGGGGGGTAGTTGATTACATTGACCCCCAGTGCTCAACTGGTACCTATTTCACCAACCCCAAAAGGATGAAAAGTAAAGTCAGCCAAGGAAGAATTTGGACTCAAATGTAAAGAGCTAGAAGACAAAATGCCACTAGGCATTTTGTCCAACCTGCTAATGGTTCTGCCAGATTACAGTTCACAACCTTCAATGCAAAGTGGGGTTACCTTGGTATAAGATCTAACATGCTTCAGAGTATATATATATAAATCTTGATTAAACATTTTTTATTCCACTACTTTGTGAAAAATGAATTTTTTGTAGTTTGTTTATTATTTTGGATTCCTGAAAATGAGATTATTAAAATTGTGAAAAAGTAAAAGAAAAAAGAGAGGTAATAGTAAAGAAGAGAGAAAGATAAAGTGAGAGCAAGATAAAGGGCTTCTTTATAAAGTTTATTCCTTTGAATTACATTGATATAAAGAAACACAGTTTTGAAATGTCATTTTTAAGAGTTAACTTCTAAATAATAAATGTAGAGAAACCAATATATTTGATCAGTGGCAGATAAATATGGGAGAATATTCCTCTCTGAAGATCGTAACAGATGAAGATGACAAGGAGGATTCCACTTGAAAAATTTCCAACCACAACAATCAAAACTAAAGAATATTTTTTAGTAACAGACCTTGAAAACTACCGTTCCAAATTGCAAAGTCAATGGATATGAAAAGGAACCAATGAACACTACCACCACCAATGACAGAGATAAGAGTTGTAGTAGTAGTAGTAGTAGTAGTAGCCATAATAATAATAATGATAATTGTAGCAGTACTAATTGTTACAGTAATCAGAAAAGCATAAGGTTAAAAGCCAATAAGTTAAATAAAACAAACTTCATGAATGACATTTATAGAGAGGATGAAATATGAATGACAGTGAAAATGTTTGACAGCAACGAATAGGAAAAGAAACAACACAACAAAGAAAAATATTAAGAAAAAAAACAAAGGTGAGTTGTGTTTCTAAATAGATTTTTTTCTCTCTCTCTGATAAATTCTAATATTAATAATCAAAATACAAAGATGGTTATATGCTAATTACCTAGATGCTTAAAATGTAAGAAAAACATGAAAATTAGGGAGCAGAGTTTGGTGGACCACAAAGTGTGATAATCTTCCATAGAACGACTCTGGCTTCTCCAGCTGCACACAAAAATAACCATGGATATCACACAATTATTATACAATGTATAAGCATTAGCGTTATTAAGTGTACATCTCAGGCTCAGCTTATATATGTGTGTATGTTATATATATATATATGTGTGTGTGTATGTATGTATATATTGCATTTCTATGAATATATTCTACAATATGATATGGCTTAACAACACATTATGATGACAAAACTATTCATGGATGCTCAGAACTTTTGACTTTATAGCCATTCCATTATCATTGGAATTTCTGATTAAATTTGTCTATACATACATACATACAGATACATACGCACACACACACACACACACACATATATATAAGTGTGTGCACATATATATATATATATATTGAAAACTTTAATGAACATTCTGAGCAAATTATTTCAGTTCTATAGCCTTAGATCAGAAAAAGATACACTTCAAAATAATGGAAATGAAAGCTAAAATGAAATTTGAGTGACAAGTAGATTCCTGTCACAAAACTGTGCAGACAATGTGACACAACAGAACTGATATCATTCTTGAGATGCACCAAATTCTCAATCAGGATTTTATTTGATATCTCTACAGAAACTCTTGAAATCTTGTCTGTTGCTTCCTAATCCCTAAGAATTGAAATCAAGAATTTTTACAAGGGCCCTACACTAATAAGGATATCAATAGAGAAAGTAAAGAATAAAGCTTCTCCACATTTCTCAAGTTATCTTCTGCTTGTTGTTATTGTGCATTTTTGCTAGCAAGCTGAATAAAATTTAACTTTACCATTCATTTTAATTATTTTCTGAATTTTAAACTGTGATAAATTTAGTGTGTGTGTGTGTATGTGTGTGTGTGTTTTATTAAGAAAAATAAGTAGAATCATTCTTTGCTGTCAGTGTTTTGAAGATTATGAAAGACAAAAGCAATTTTAACAAAAACTTCAAAACACATATGAACACATACAACAGTAAATCATCCAAAATACCAAACCAAAGTCTAGATTAATAATAGAAATGTTTTAAAATATTACTTTTAATTATGTAGCCATTAATGTCTATTAGATGTCTCAAGCATTTCGTTTGCTTTGTTGTTGTTTATTGTTAGAGTTGCTTATCTTTTTATAAATATTTCCAGGTTAGAAATAGATTTTTCAACTAATGTTAATTCTTATTCAAAAGGACCAATCAAATTTACACATAAATACTCTAACTACAATTGTCATAATAATAATAATAACAACAATATTATTATTAATTATAATAATAAATGGCAAACAAAATAAAAATCAACAATAATAATAGTGTTTATGGTGTTGATGATGATGAGGATGATGGTGATAAAGATGATTGCTGGGTTGAGCTGAAAAACAGGGAAGGACTGGATGGGACCAAGAACTAGTTATCAGTCATTGGTTTCTTTTAAGAATATTCAAAGAAGCACCGGATGGAGCCAAACATGAAAAGTGGAACTGAAATCTTCCAAAGTAGGGCTAACTAAAGAGTAATTTGATACAAGAATACATGAGGAATAATAAAGAGATGAAGTCAGCTTGCTCTAAAGGTGATTAGAGATGGGGGTGTGGGGTGGAATCACAACACAGTTACAGTTTTATATGTTATACAAAGCAAGCTGCTTAAAAGATATTGGGGGGAGAATGAATGCTGCAAGGTTACCAGTTGTCACCAAATAAATAGGCTTAAAATACATTTTTGGAAAAACTAGAACAAAATGAGTTCCTTCTATCAGCAGTTATTGTTTCCACTTCATTTCAAATGAAAATTGAAATAAAATAAAATGCAAATTTAGAATTCTTTTTCTGCACCTGCAGTGTTTTTTAACTGAATTGTGGGATAGAACTAACTATATATATATGTATGTATATATTAATATATATATGTATGTATGTGTCTGTGTGTATGTGTATATATATATATATATATATATCATTTGCACACTAAGAAAACAAATTATTTATAAAGGCAGGAAAAGAGCAAACACTGACGTGAATGCTCATAAGTAGCTGAGGAACAAAACTCAGCATCATTATGTTATTGAGTCTGCCAATTCAATAAGTTAGTATTGCCCTGTTTCTGATTGAGACCAAAAGGGCAAGGAGAGGAAAAAAAAACAAAACATTTTAAACAGAATAGAAGAATATTAATGTTTAAATATATCAAATGATAAACAATCAACAGTAAACAACTATTTTCAAATGAACTCCAGCAAATTAGGTTTAAATTAAAAAAAATAAAACATGTAATCTTGACCAATCTTTTATGTCTGTGTGGGTTGTCTTCCCATTTGAAGAGAAACATTACAATGTTCCCCACTTATAATAACCAAACCTTTTCAGGAAAATGGCAAGGAATTTAACAGGAATATTTGGGGAAAAAATAAATGGAAGTTCAGATAGAAATTAACCTTCCTTTCTCCGACACTAAAAATATCGTGATAAATCCCAAAATATCTTGTGTTTATGGCAAAATATGTAAAGAATTAAAGTAAAATTTAAAATCTCCTACACCCTGCCCACTATAAATGAACAGTAGAAATGGCATCAACTAGGGTGATGGCTCAGTGCAGAATGTAAGCAGTACAATATAACAAATAAACATATATCTATATATACATACAGAAGCGCATATATATATATATATATATATATATATGCATATATATATATATATATATGCATATATATATATATATATATATATGCATATATATATATATATATATATATGCATATATATATATATATATATATGCATATATATATATATATATATATGCATATATATATATATGCATATATATATATATATATGCATATATATATATATATATATGCATATATATATATATATATATATATATATATATATATATAAACACACACATACATGAATCAAGATACAAATGTGTTCATTATTATGTATGTATGAATGTATATATATATATATTTGTGTATGTAAATGTGCCTGTAAGTGCATATGAAGATGTTTGTATTATATATTGTTAAATGATATTCATGTGTAAATATATGCATACATGGATATATATGTGTGTATGTATGTGTTTGTGTGTATGTATGTATACACATAGATATTCATACACGTGATTGTGTATGAAAACATATACATGTAGTTCAAGTTTATCTACAACACTGCCATAGTGAAATGGTATAAAATAGTGATGAAATGGCAGAAAACTATTTTAAGTTCACACAGGGATTTTTTTTTTTCAATAACAGAATGTTGTATTTGCTCCATAAAGAATTCTCTTTGAAATTTTTCTCCGCAACATTTTTTTTTTTTAACTTTTTTGAAATTTTTCTTCTTTCTGTAATCTATATCAAACTTTCACAACCAATCACCAGAAAATAATGATGAGCCAGGACAGTTCATGAAATGAGGGGGAAAACAAAACTGGTAATTAGTTATGACCTCTGCCAAAAAGCATGCTCTGTTGATTCGGCATCCCTCCGCTATTCAGTCTGTTTTGCGAGTAGTTTTGCACACCAAAGTTCTGCTGGTTTCCGCCGTAATAATTTGGTTGGTTGTCATTTCGTCCACCCATTCCACCACTACATCGAGAGGAAGGCCCACCTCCCATGCTACCATTCATTACACCTACTGGATTTCGCATGAGACTGTTTACGGCATTTCCGCGCATTCCAATATTATTGCGGCAATTTGCATTACCCAGTAAACTAGGAAGTCCACTGGTTCCTCCACCTCCTCGGTTCATTCCATTACCACCGCCACCACCTCCACCTCCGTTACCGCCACTCATCATGGACCTCCCTCTTATCTGTTGTCCCATTAATGGTGCTGCGGAATTCCCACGCATAGAGGAAACACCTCGAGGAAACCGGCCACGTCCTCCCTCAGTAAATGTGAAACCACCGTAATCGTTGGCATAAAACTCTTCAAAATTGTGAGGATCGTAAGGTTCAATGACGCCTTTCGGAGGTGCAGCCTCCAGGAGCTGATAGATATGTCTTATACAGTCTGTGACCACAGGTGGATGTCCAGACATCGCAACAACGCGATCTGTAGACTGGGGACAGCATAATGAGTAAATTTTGATATTGGCACCGGTTTTTTCGCGCAATTCTTTAACTTTAAAGCCAGCTCTGCCAATTATACAACCAGCTTGACTCTGATGAACCAAAATTCGCACTTCGCAATCAAAATCCTGACCGTTTTTGTATTGTTTATATTCTTCCAATGAGGGAATGATATCCAACAAACATTCCAGGGCAGTTTCGAGGTCAGTACTGACGGTTAGGATTCTTTCCGGTCCCGAACAATCGGGGACTGTGATATTTGCTTTGAAGTCGTTTCTTAGTCTTTTAATGTTGTTACCACCTTTGCCTATGATGGCACCGGCATTTTTACTCTGGAGTAAAACACGGACATCGATCCGTGTTTTACTTCCACGTGGTCTCTTCATAGCAGAGCAATCAACGTCTTCGAGAGGTCGTTTTGTCAGACCTTCTTTGTTTTCCATATCTCCAACACAAAAAATTATATATCCAAGTTACCGCTGACAACGGAGTGTAATATTTTGAGGGTTGCTGATTAATAACAATTTAAGGAAATATGATATAGGACAAAGAAAAAAAAAACAAAATAAAGCAAAGCAATTTAAATAAAATATTTGACTCTGGGAAGAAATAGTAACTGTTGAAATCGGTTGAGGGGGAGAGGAAGTAAAAATGTAAAAATATGTATTGTGATAAAGTGATGTGGTTGTTATTTGAAATAAAGCAGTAAAGTTAAAGAGATGTAGGAGCGGAAGGTGTGTTCCTTCTTCTTTGATTATTGGTTTTCAAAATAATTACACAGAAATTAAAACAAAATAGAGTCTTGGTAGTGGGGTAAAATAGTGAAAGAGGAATTAGTTTTTTGAATTTTCAAAACACGTTATCTGTAAAAAGTGAATGCAGAATTGTCAGAAATAGACGTTTAAATTTGTTTGGTATAACAGGATTATTTTGAAGGTTCATAAATAACGTGACGCGTGATTAAAGACGCCAGAAATACCTGTAAGTCAGTTGACAACGGCAGCAATAAACAGAAAAAGCGAATCTGTCAACAAAAAAGCCAGGATTCGTTAAGATGGCCGCCAAACAGGCAGCTTTTCTACCTCCAGTATTAGAGATGCTTATGTTACTCCCCACACGTTGACACCACCACAAGCTTGGCACAGCACACAACCCTCTATGCTACACATAACATTGCACACAGCATTTAGATTAAACTTTAGGTTGCACACGTTTATATTACATACTTAATATTGCATACATTTATATATTACAGACTTTACACTGCACATAGCATATATATATATATATATATATATATATATATATCATAAACTTTACACTGTATACAACATTTATATTACAGATTTATATTGCAGACATCGTATAACATACATATTACCAGGATATATATCACCTGTGTTGCTAACTGCATAAAATTAATATATACAGTAGTTTGTGCACTCACTCAAAATATACCTATAGCTTTCATGTGTTAAAAATATAATTTACAGTACAATCGAAACAATCGTTTATAAGCATTTTTTTAATGCTGGATAATATCAAAATTATTTTTTTCTGCGATTTAAAAAGAAAAAATCTTTCTCACTCTTAATTTGTTTTTATCAGAATATAATACGAAATAATTTTTAAAAGTAAATAAAGATATTTTCATTTTTTTTAAGTATATTATTTTGTTGCATGCAGTTTATAAACAAGAAATTAAAAAGGACTTTTATGTCAGTCAAGGAAACAAATCACCCACCATTTTATTATTTATTTTGAAAAGCGTTTTACGATGAGAAAAACAAAATAATAGTAAATAAATCGCTGTTTCTAACAGGGGAAACGGTTTTTCACAAACGTAACAGGTAGAGTTATAGAAATATAGGCATTCTTTCGATATATATTCTATTTTGTGATCATGATATAATGCCACTGACTGGATTCGAAACTTTATACATAGCCATTGACCACACGGCTTGGCAACCACACCCCATTTTTATATTTTTTAAAATTCTTTCGTTTCGTTTCGGAATTCCATTTCTGAATTTTGCTTGTTGCGCTCGAAAGGACGAGTTTCCCACTGAACTGTATCAACACAAACATAAATTCACATTCACTTACACGTGAATGAAAGAAAAGACAAAGATTAAATACAAGTGGTGTGAAATATAAAAATAGATAATTTTACATACTTATTCATGTAACTACAAGGTTAAATACTAATAGACGTGCGTCTCTCTCTAATATAGCTGATTGAGAATTTTTTCCTGCACGATGTTACCCAATCCGTAGTTGACAAGAAGTATGTGACTAACAGTCGTATTTTTCTTTGCTTTAAGAGATTTTAAAATGCTATAACATTTTCAAAATATCTTTGGCACAGCCCAATTATTTGTCCAATTATTGCTCGCAAACTTTGAGAGATTGCATCTTTGATCTTGAAAATTGCATTTAAAAAAGTATGTTTTTATAGATTTCAATCTGATGTCAGAGCAAAGTGCGCGACCTGGGGGACAACCAAGCGTACATGCACACACACAAAAATCTAAACACACACACACACACACATATATTAAGTAATAATCGGTGGAAGTTACAGAGGGATTGAAGGGCCGAGAGCTTCGTGTATTAGCACTTACCAAACTGGTTTTTTAATTGAATTTGAAACCAGTTTGATAAGTGCCAATGCTCGAAACTCTCGGCCCTTGAGTCACTGTTACTTCTGCCGATTATTAATAATTCATATATGATGGAATCTCGCGTCGAAAACGATGTATGAGTTCAGTTTTTTTTTTTTTGAGCAACCTGCAAAAAGATTTGTTTGTAGAGATAAAATGTTTGTGTTGTGCATTAGCTCTCTCTCTCTCTCTTTCCATTGTATCGACTTTGCCGGAACAGGGGCTCCGTGTATCATAGGTCAGGTGTCAAAGTGATTGCAGAGCAATGGGCGATAAATGCTCAAGAACGCAACGCACCATCCAGCCTAGGAATCGAAACCCCGATCGCATGAGCAACTACCCTAACAACTAAGCCATGCACCCTCAGCAACTTGTTAAGGGCCACTGACCAAATTTGTGGTTGGTGCAAAGTCCCTTTTCGACTTAAGGTGACATGGTAGTGGAATAGTGTAGCTGACAAGGTTATTAGAGAGAAGAAAAGAGCCTGGAAGGACTAGAAGTGTGGTGGTAACAGGGAACTGTATCAGACAGCCAGAAGGGAAGCTAGGAGATGGGTATATTTAGCCAGGGGAGGAGCAGTAAAGAAGCTTGCAAATATTCTGCAGCATGAGGACCAGAGGCTCGAAGTGTTTCAGATTGCAAAACAGTGTGTGAGCAAAAATTGTGGTGACATAGGAGAGAAGTGTGACCACATAGATGATGGTTCGCTTGCAGTTAATGATTCTGCAAAGAAAGAGGTTTGGAAATGCCATTATGGAAGGCTACTAAATATAGAGAATGCATGCGAAAAGGTGAGTCTGCCTAATGTAGACCCAACTGAGGGACCAGCTATCTGAATCAACAGTAGCTTGGTAGATAAAGCAATTAAAGATATGAAGACAGGGAAAGCCCCCCCCCCCCCAGCTCATCAAGAATCAATGCTGAGATGATTAGAATATCTCGCAGAGTGGAATATGGCCTCAGAATTTTTGCATAAACTGGCATTGCAAGCAAAGTTGGTACAGAAACATCTGTAACATATAAAAAAAGGGTTAAAGAATTTTCTTTATCTTCTTTCCATTGGATTATTTACTCTTTGCCAAACCCACTTTATGGTGTGAATTGGATTTTCTACACCTGAGGATTTCCAGCTTTGGCCTGGAACCCGACTGTGTTGATAGCTCAGTATTTGGGTTGAGTGCTTCTCTGGAAATACCCCAACTTTACACCCTAGCAGGACCTTATATATATCTATATGAATATGAATATTCAATGCATTTTCTGTTTCATCTCCATCATGTAGCATCCGTTTTCCATGCTGACAATGGTTAGACAGTTTAACTGGGATAGGTAAGCTGGAGAGCTGTACCAGGATCCAATCTGCTTTGTCTTGATTTCCCCAGCTGGATGCCCACCACTCCAAGAGTGTAGTGGGTGTCTTTTACATGGCATCAACACTGGCCATGACTACGATTTCACTTGGCTCGATGCGTCTTTTCAAGCACAGCAAATTACTCAAGGTCACAATCACCTGTTCTCACCTTTGTGAGACCCTACATCAACAGATCATGCTTCACCATCTTGTCCCATGTCTTCCTGGGTCTACTTCTTCCACAGGTACCCACCACGCTTGAAGATTGGCACTTCTTTACATAGTTATCCTCGTCCATATGCATCACATGACCACACCAGTGCAGTCGTCTCCCCTGCACACTGCATCTGATATCTCTCATGTCCAATTTTCATCTCATGATGCTTACACTCTGTCATACATAAAGAAACAGTGACAGCATGACAGCAATGTCTGTTGCTACAAACATTGTATGCTGTCACACATACACTCACAATGGTCTGTATGAGTGTGTAGTAGAATGTGGAGGTTTTTTTATGGCTCTTCTGTCCTAAAATTACTTCCAGCGGTGTATATTTCGTTTGTCACTGTTATTTATGACATATTTCATCTCAGTTACGTTTGTATGAATAAACAAATGTATCTGAAGCACGTTTACTTCATGGCACCACCATAATCTTTCGTGCATTTCTACTGCTTTCAGTTTTTTTTTCCTGTTTTTCAGCTACTATTTTCGGAAATACTTTTTTGCCCCCTCTCCCTCCAATTTCTTCATTTTGCACTTTTTTCCGTAACTCTAACCCTAAAACCCTAACCCCCTAAAGCTAAAACCAGTACAAACGCATGAACAATGTCATAAATAACAGTGACAAACGAAATATACACCGCTGATAGTTGTTGTTGAGAAACAACGGCAGTAATTTTATTCAGCTGAATACACGTCATTGATTGGTTGAAATATGACAACTTTAACACGAAATAACTTTGAAAATATAAACTTTTCTCAACAACACTAAGAGTAAAAGATGTTCTATATGACACATTCTACCAGTGTCCGAAGTTTGAAAGTGTTTAGCTACAAAATTTTAATTTCTCCATCTGCCGTTGAAAGAGAAAAGATCCAAGAAATTAAATCTAATAGCTTTCCTTAAGATTTTAACATTAACAAAATTGCTTACTTTTACATAGAATTGGAAATGACGAAACTGAAAAAATAACAAGATTACCAATGGCCATTTTGTCACAAACGTTTTATTAGGAACAGTTCTTAAGAAATGTTAAAATGCTTCTGGTTAGATTTGAAAACAATAATGAAAAAAAAAAAAAGTCTTCTGTCTTTTTATGAAAAATTATTGTTATTCTTAATAAAGGCACAAGGTTATTTTTGGTAGGGAATAAAGAGATTTAATTGAACCAAGTATATTATTGGTGGTTATTTATATTCACCAAAAAAAGCACCTGTGCTGGTGCCTCATAAGAAGCACCCAGTCCTCACTCTGTAAAGTGGTTGGCATTAAGAAGGGGGTCTCCAGCCATAGAGACCATTCCAGTACAGAAGATTGGAGCCTGGTGTAGCTCTTCAGCTTGCCAGCTTCTTGTGAAACTGTCCAACCCATGCCAGCATGGAAAAACGGACATCAAATGGGTGAATTGAGAAATTAGTGAATGAAGATTTACCATTGAGGAAAAATCAAGAAGCTTAGGTTGAGAGATATTTGGTGAAATCAAAGAAGCCATCATGGAACTTTCTCTGGAGGAGAAAAACTCTAGATATACTTTCTTTTGTATACATATTCCAATGTATTTCCAACTTAAAGCAATCTAAATCTCTAATGCAAGCTGCTGTGGTAGGTTGAAAGTTATCTTAAAGCTCACTCTCTGCTTCCTTGGACTTGATGACAAAATATTGAATGTCAAGAACAATAACATTCTGAAGAGGCATCGACACTTAAACAGCTGCCGGGAGGTCAATGCTAGATTCATTATTGGACGTGTGTCTCGAAGAGAGTGAATTTTAACTTGTTAATGTTTGTGTGTTAATATTGGCAAAGTTGTTGTTTTGGTACCACTGACTGGAGTTGATTTGGTAAAAGCAACAAGTTCTAAGGCTACTGGATCCAGTCAAAAACTACAGATTTAACACCCCATGATGATGACTATACATTTGAAGGTAAGTGTGTAAAGCCATATTTATCTAATTATAATATTAGACTCATATGGCTTTATGCCAACAGAAGTAATATTAATCTGAATAGCTCTCTCTCTCTATGCAAAGGGTTTGCACCCACTGAAGTCAGTAGATATCTATTTGAATAGTAAAAAGAAACCATGGCTTGGATCTAATGACAGATTCAAATAATAATAATAACAATAATAATAATAATAATAATGTGTAGCACACACACACACGTTCTATTCATTCCCTTTCAGAACCAAGTTATGGGCTATACATAAATACAAAAGGTAGTTGTTATGGTGCAAAGATGAAGATCATTGCGCTTAAACAAACCCATAATGATTAAAAGCATGATGAGAGGATAGTTGCCAGAGAAAGAGTAGTTTAAAAGACTCTACCCCCTTCATCTCGGTCTCCCCTCACCTTCACTCTCTTCCCCATACACCCACTCACACATCTCCCTCTTTCCCTCCCTGCCTCCTTCCCATATCCACACACACACACAACTGACTTGATAAACTGCCAAACCACCAGCCGTAGATGTCAGTAGTTCATATTCTGTTACAATTTTGCTGCTCTGTAGAAATGGTTGAAACAGAGAGAAATTCTCAACAGCTCAACCTCTATAAATAGGCACCTACACAGGGTAGGTGTATTTCAAAACTTTATGCTAGTTACAGAAATGGAAAATTGAAGAATATTTGGCTTGTGTGCAATGCTGTGTTCAATTCCTCTTGTCAATAAAAGTATTTTCTAGATTGACATTTCCTACACATATTGCTTGAAGATGATTCTAATGGTTATAATGGATTATAGAACAAGTCTTCACTACCACACTGAACATAGGAAAATATCGAAAGGATTCTTCAAGAAATTTTCTCAAAGCAAAAAAAAAAAAAACCTGTCAAAGCATTTTCTTTTCCCGGATGGTGGTCCAAGTCATGGCAGATGAATTTTCTTTATTTAATAAAAGATAACAATTGTAGAATATGTAGATCTAATGATTGGTTGAATAACTTTTTTTGATTGAAACATGAGGGAATGCCTGGCGCCAAAAGTTCACAGAAGATTCTTTGATATCATCACAGAAGGAAACATCCAAGAAACGTAGTTTGTGGCAGTTCTGTAGGATCCTAAATAAAATATAATAATAATAATAATGATAACAATAGTAGTAGTAGTAGTAGTAGTTTCATTGAAATTGGAAAAAATGTGGCATCTCAAGTTTGTTACAATACCAGTGATTGTAGGATCACAAGGAATGGTCAAAAAAGAACTGACCTATATACACAGTCTTCAGACACTTCCCAAATACCAAGGATGTCCAACTGCTCCAAATTACATCCATATTCAGCAAAATTTATCAAATCTTCATTACACACAGTCCTAAGGAGAGACAGAAACGATAGGCAAATAAACACATAATAATAAGCACAACAGAGGCAGACTCATTGAAGAATCTCTACTCTCGCCCCCCACCATCATCATTTCATGTCTGCTTCCCATGTTGGTGTCGGGTGAATGATTCATCATGGCCTGAGTTAGTTCTTGTTTAGATTTACTATCTTCCCACCCAAGTTAAAGATCATATCTCAACCATGTTTCATTTAGGGAATAGTTTCTATGACTGCCTGTGCTAATACCAACTATACAGAATACCGAAGGTGCATTTTAATGTGGTACCAGTTCTAGAAAAGTTGTCAGATCCTCAATAAGCTTAAAGGGTCCTCCTGGGCGTACAATTTCTCCAGTTATTCACCAAACACTTTATGACGGGCATCTATGTACCCCACAACATAGATTAGTAGTTAGCGACTTTGGGATCAAGGCAAAATGGGTGCCCAGAATTAGACAGGCTTGGAGAAGAAGGGTGTGGAAGCTTAAAGACCCTGCAAACGGACAGAGACTTAGAGACAAGTTACTTGAAGCATTTAACGAAATAGAAGGGGATATAGCATCATACAACGTGGAAGACAATTGGAGATTTCTGCGGGACAATCTGTTGAAAGCCACCGACCAGATTTGTGGGTGGTGTAAGGTCCCCTCCCAACCCAGAGTAACGTGGTGGTGGAACAAGGAGGTAGACAGGGCTATTAGACAAAAGAAACAAGCTTGGAAGGACTGGAAGAACGGTGGTAGCAGGGAATTGTACCAATGTGCCAGAAGGGAGGCTAGGCGACAGGTTTATTTAGCCAGAGGGGAAGCAGATAAGGAAAGATTTGCCAATGTTCTGCGCCGTGAGGACCAAAGACTCGAGGTATTTCGGGTTGCAAGACAGTGTAGGAGAGAGAATAGTGATGTTGTAGGAGAGAAATGTGTTCGCATGGATGATGGTACGCTTGCATTAAATGAGGATGCAAAGAAAGAGGTCTGGAGATGCCACTACGATAGATTGCTTAATAAAGAGAATGAATGGGAGAAAGAGAGCCTGCCTTATGTCGACCCAATAGAGGGACCAGCTATCCGAGTTGATAGTACCAGGGTAGATAAAGCAATTAAGAGTATGAAGACCGGGAAAGCCCCCGGCCCATCAGGAATCACTGCAGAGATGCTCAAAATATCTGGCAGTGTTGGCTATAGCCTAGTCACCCGTATTACGAACCAGGTGATACACGAAGGAGTCATACCCTATGACTGGTGTAGCAGCATCATAGTCAACTGCTACAAAGGTAAAGGGGACGCTTTAGATACAAATAATTACAGAGGCATCAAGCTGTTAGATCAGGTTATGAAAGTTACAGAGAGGGTCATAGCCCAACTAATTAGGGAGCGAATCAATTTAGATGAGATGCAGTTTGGGTTCGTGCCAGGTAAAAGCACTACTGATGCCTTATTTCTAGTGAGACAGTTGCAAGAGAAATACCTAGCCAAGGATAAACCTCTGTACCTGGCTTTCGTTGACATGGAGAAAGCCTTTGACAGGGTCCCCCGATCCCTTATCTGGTGGTCAATGAGGAAACTTGGGATAGAAGAATGGCTAGTGAGAGCTGTGCGAGCCATGTACAGAGATGCGGCCAGTAAGGTGAGGGTTGGAAATGAGTACAGCAATGAATTCCGGGTAGAGGTAGGGGTCCACCAAGGTTCCGTCCTCAGCCCCCTATTATTTACCATAGTCCTCCAGGCAATCACAGAGGAGTTCAAGACAGGTTGCCCCTGGGAGCTCCTCTATGCTGATGACCTTGCCCTAATTGCGGAGTCACTATCAGAACTAGAGGAGAAGTTTCAGGTGTGGAAGCAAGGTCTAGAATTGAAGGGCCTTAGAGTCAACCTAGCTAAAACCAAAATCCTAATAAGTAGGAAGGTAGATAAAACACAAACCCCTTCAGGTAGATGGCCCTGCTCAGTATGTAGAAAAGGAGTAGGTAGTAACTCTATAAGATGTACCCGGTGCAAGCTATGGACACATAAGAGGTGCAGCAACATCAAAGGCAGGTTAACTAGCAAGTTAGTTTTTGTTTGTGGCAGATGTTCAGGTGCAATAAAGACTGCAAACAAACAGGAAACAACTTCTATCTCATTCCAGGGTGAAAAACTAGAGGTAGTCGATAGCTTCCGCTATCTGGGCGACCAAGTTAGTAGTGGGGGTGGGTGCGCTGAAAGTGTAGCTGCTAGAATAAGAATAGCCTGGGCAAAGTTTAGAGAGCTCTTACCCCTGCTGGCGACAAAGGGACTCTCACTCAGAGTAAAAGGCAGACTGTATGACGCATGCGTACGAACAACCATGCTACATGGCAGTGAAACATGGGCTGTAACTGCTGAGGACATACGTAAGCTCGCAAGGAATGAAGCCAGTATGCTCCGTTGGATGTGTAATGTCAATGTGAATACCCGTCAGAGTGTAAGTATCTTGAGAGAAAAGCTGAACATTAGAAGCATCAGTTGTGGCGTGCAAGAGAGACGATTGCGCTGGTATGGACATGTGGTGAGAATGGAGGAGGATAGCTGCGTGAAAAAGTGCCACACCCTAACAGTTGAGGGAACCCGTAGAAGAGGTAGGCCCAGGAAGACCTGGGCTGAGGTGGTGAGGCAAGACCTTCATACATTGGGCCTCACCGAGGCGATGACTACGGACCGAGACCTTTGGAAATGGGCTGTGCGTGAGAAGACCCGGCAAGCCAAGTAAGATCGTTGCCAGTGCCCCTGGACTGGTTCTTGTGCGGGTGGCACATGAGATGCACCATTTTGAGCGTGGCCGTTGCCAGTACCGCCTGACTGGCTCCTGTAGGATTTTCGAGCGAGATCGTTGCCAGTGCCCCTGGACTGGCTTGTGCGGGTGGCACATAAAAGACACCATTTCGAGCGTGGCCGTTTTCGTGCGGGTGACACGTAAAAGCACCCACTACACTCTCTGAGTGGTTGGCGTTAGGAAGGGCATCCAGCTGTAGAAACTCTGCCAAATCAGACTGGAGCCTGGTGTTGCCATCCGGTTTCACCAGTCCTCAGTCAAATCGTCCAACCCATGCTAGCATGGAAAGCGGACGTTAAACGATGATGATGATGATGATGATCAGGTGTATTTAATTGTGGCACCCTTGAAGTTTGTGAAGAAATTTGTTACTCACCTGCAAGAATAATAATACTGATACATACCTGTTGGCTGTTAAAAATAGTTTTTTGAGATTTGGACATTTTCGGACTAATTCTATAAAACAACCAGATTCAGACAGCAAGGAACGACTGGAATAAATACATTATTGACAATTAAAGTCCATACATTTACAATAATGATTTCTTTTAATTAATTCCAATCAAAATTGTTATGTGAAGGAAGGGAAGTATCTGGCGATTGGGCCAACTACCCCATATTATTACTGCGACTTATTTTTCAATTCAAGTGAGAGGAAAGACATGAAACCTTGCATGAAATTTGATCCTCGAACCAACAAACAAGATTTCACAGTTGTGTTGTTCTATCAACTGGTCAACCAATTCATTGAATTAGCATGTGAAATGGCAGTGTATCCATAGAGAAGTGTTCCCTAGCCATCATTTAACGTCTGCTTTCCATGCTGGCATGGGTTAGACAGTTTGACTGGAATTGGTAAGCCAGAGGGCTGCACCAGGTTCCAGTCAGAATTGATATGGTTTCCATGGCTGGACGCCCTTCCTAATACCAACCACTCCAAGAGAGCAGTGGGTGCTTTTTACATGCCGCCAGCATGAATGTCATTTACATGAAACCAGCCACAGCAACAACTATGATTCCACAGGTGCCATAAATTACTGCATGTCTACAGGGAGCCCAAACCGTGTCATTTTGCTCAACTCAACATTTTAAGGCAGTGCTCCAGTATGACCGCAGGCCAAAGACTGAGAAAGGAAAAGAATTCTCAACTTCCTTGTTTTCGGTGATATGACAATGAATAAAAGAGATAAAAGTGAAACATCATTAACAAACGAAAGAAGGACAGAAAAACTTACACCCATCCAAGATCTAATTCCTGAAGAGACATATTGTTGTTATTAATTATAGCAAAGAGTCCATTACTACTGAGGGAACGTGCTCGCCAAAAGTCTAAACATTCAATGCATCTGGAATAAAAGAAATGAAAAGAAGGAAATAAGAAGAAATACAATAATCTTAGAGTTAAGTTTATCCTTAATTTGTTATTAATTGAATAATATAGAATTTTGTTTTTACTAGATAATTATTTCTAGTCAAATGCATCTTACATCAAATATATTAACACTAATCTAAGATTGTTTATCACGTGGCAGAATGATTTATTCTCAGATAATAGTATAACACATTTAGTATACGTCTATAGTATACTTAGTATAGCAGGTAATCTCTAACCACCTGTCACACACCTATGAAGTTAGCCACCCTTTCCTTTCCCCACTCACCCACAGTCTATAATCTCCCTTATACCCACCTTCTGCCTTGACAGTATGCTCTGGCACCCCATCACCACCCTCTTTATCTTGCTTTCTTTTATTCTCATATAATGTAAGGAAGCCATGAATCTCCTCTACAGTAAGTATGATAAAGGGACACCCATGCGTGTCCCTTTATCATACTTTAAGCCTTCAACTCCTGGCATAAAACCATCTCCCCTCTCTCAGATAGGGGAGAAGTCAGGGAGGCTTTTTCCTTTTTCCTGTTCTTTTCTCTATTTGACAACCTGGCATCATGTAAAAAGCACCCAGTACACCTTGTAAAGTGGTTGGCATTAGGAAGTGCACCTACCCATACAAACCATGCCACAGCTGACAACAGCACCTGATTCAGCTCTGTAGTTTATTGGATCCTATCAAACTGTCCACCCCATGCCAGTATGGAAAATGGATGTCTGATAATGATGGCTGAGAAGAGGCCTAAATAATAATACATTGTATCGTTGCTCCTCCGTACTACTGAACAAAATTATACTGTCATTAAATGTCAACATTAATTTATGATCTTCCAATTGAAAGCAAACAAAAGGAACTAAGCTGTATGGTCTCATTATTATTTAGACATCAACTATTTGAGTTGGAAACATCTACTTCTAAATTCATTCCATTTTCATATCATATCTTTTTTTTTTTTACAACTAAACACCTTTCTTACAACTAACCCCCTTTTTTCAAAACCTCCTCCACATTCAGACACATCTGCAATAATTACACAACATCCTAATTTATTAATTATGAATATCCACTCAAATCGAAATCAGACCAGCCCCAAACAACATGCTGGGGATATATATACAAACAGAGATAAACACTGAATAATCCCAGCACAAACACTACGGTACCTTGAATATTTTGCGATATATTCAGCAACTTTGTCATAGTTTTCAACCATGAAACAGCTACCCAAGTTCAGCACTCTCAGCTTCAAACAGCCCCTGAAATTGCAAAGGAGACATTTTGGCACAAGGTCAGCAAGTTCAGGGAGGTGGGGATGGGGGTGTTTGATTACATCAACCCCCAATAATCAACTGGTACTTATTTTATTGATCCTGAAAGTATGAGAAGCAAAGTAGACCTCAGTGGAATTTGAACTCAAAACGCAATGACGGACATAATGCTGCTAAGTGTTTTGCCCGGCATGTTAATGATTTTGCCAGCCTCTCTCCGCCTTTTGTGAGGGAGAAATAACGACATTAAGAAATACAGGTTCAAAGAGTTGAGTAGCAGAGACAAGATTTTCTTCTAACTGCTTTTTTTTTTAAGAGATCAAAAACTATATATGTATGGGGGAACTGAAGTTGCAATAATAAATAATAGGATAATTAACGCAGACTCTACTAGCAAATGTGAGAGGCTTTAAAATATCTGCTTATTTTCCACAGGGATAGATGGTTGATTACACAAGTACTAGAGTAAGCTATAAAAAAGAAAAAAAAAAAAAATCAATGACAGCATTATGGTCATCACAGCTGATAATTGTAATGGTCACACTGAGAAACAGCAGGACAGGAAGAGTGATGTGTGTGGAAGCTATAGCCAGGATAAAATCAATGAAAACTGAAGGAGCTTTACAATACAAATGATTTACCATTTGTAACACATGCACACACAATCCAGTCAATGGTTACAAACCACTTAGGTAGGTATATAAATGAGATTGACTTTGTACTTCATAGAAAATTACTGTAATGTAGTTAACAAATTTAGGTCAAGGGCAAGAAAGACTTGGGAAACAAACACAAAAAAAAAATAGAATAAAGACTGGAAAGAACTGAAAAGATCTTTCTGTAGAGAGAAATTTTCAGGCAGCATGATAATGGTCTCCAGTGGCAGAGGAGAAACAAATGGAAAGTTATGAGAAGAAAACTGAGGGTTTCTAAAAGACAGCCTCGTTTAGTGTATGCCATGGTTTTATGTTAGAATAAAAGAATGGATTGAGTTGTAATGGCTCAGCTGTATGCATGGAAGAAGCAGAGGAATGTGGATATGAAGGAATGACATCAAGATTTGTGTGGAAGAGACAGAAGGGTATTTAGCAGGCATGGGTGTGTGGGAAGAAGCTTGCTTCCCAACCACATGGTTCTAGGTTCAGTCCTGCTGCATGGAACCTTGGTCAAGTGTATTCTACCATACAAGGCTGACCAAGGCCTTGGAGTGGATTTGGTGTGTGTGCGTGTGAGAGAGAGCCCTCTGACAGCCACTGTTGATGTTTTTATATCCCCGTAACTTAGCAGTTTGGCAAAAGGCACTGATAGAATAAGTACCTGAAAAATACTTCTTTCCAATACAGTTGATAGCTTCAGGTCCCAAGGAGACCAAACCATTCAGAGAGGAATATAATCAGAAAGCATAGGATTCAGAATAAGAACAGGATGGAAAAGTTCACAGAGTGAATAGTTTTGCATGGAGCAAAGGAATCTGTCTTTGACTGAAGAATCAGATGCAAGGAAAGACTGCATTGGCATAGAAGACATGGAATGCTTATAAGAAATCCAAGCAAAAGAATATTGTGAAAGGGGAAGACAAGAGAAGGCATAAGCAGAAGTGGTGAAAGCCAACGTTGAGTTGTTGAATGTCACAAAGGAGATGAGAAAAGAATGTAACAAGTGAGAGAGTTTGTTAGGGAGGACCTGTCCAACCCATACAAGGATGTGATGATGATGATGAAGAAGTAATACATTAGGTATATCTAAACGGGAGGGGAGCTGAAAGGAATAGATTTATTAATGCTCTACAACATGACAAGAAACATGAAATTTTCCAAACTGCAGAGGCATAGTGTTAATATGGATGAGAATGTTGTTGGGTAAGTATATTGATACTCTTGGCTTGCTGTGAGAGTAAAATGAAAGACATATGTAAAATGCCATTACGTGAGTTTGTTAAATAAGAATATAATGGGGGAAACAGTGAGAGGCTGGAATGACCAGGAGTCAGCTATTGATGGTAGCTTCAATTCATAGCAAGTTGGAAATTTTCATCTTAGAGAAAAATGAAATAAAATTCAATCGTTATTCATTAGTCACAAAGAAGAAGGGAAATAATTGCAATGAATTAAAAATGACTCAAAAAACCAAATCCTAATGCTTAAGGGAAAATCTGATCTTTAGTGTATGGGGACAGTAACAAACATGTTCTGGCCTTATTGGATCTTATCAGTGAAGCATAGATTTTCTCTTAAGTTTGAAAACATTTTTTCATATCAATTTTTAATTTAACTGATAGGTTTAGCTTGTACATTAGGCAAAATGGGTGAGTTTGTATCAGGTTATGTAACCCCAAACACTATTTCTAATCAGGCAAACAAGGTTCTTAACAAAAAACAAACCTCTCAACTTTTCATTTGACAGGACTCTTCGATGGAGCTTGATGGACACTAAGGAAACAAAGATGCAGACGAATGGTAGGTGAGAACTTTCTTTTTTAGGGAGAACCCAGCCTCCTTTTTATTGGAAGATTTCAAAGAACAAAAAAAAAAAAAAACATACATCTACACACACAACCTTGGATACATACGCACATCATGATTATGATGATGATGACGACATCCATACACATAATCTTCAACACACACACACACATACACACATGCACCCTCCCCCACCACACAGGTTGTGGTCAATCTGAAAGATAACATTTATCTTATAAAATAAATAAAATAAATGTTATGCTTGAATAAGAGAAAGCAAAGCTTACATTTAAATGCTAAGCATGATGTGGTGAAACCCTTTACAAATACGCTGCAACACATTTTGGGGGAACTGTCTCTTCACTCTAAACACCAAAATGTGAATTGAGAACAAATGCTTCTAATGCTTACTTCAGTATTTGGAGTACAGCAGGACTTGTGACAGTCGTACTATATAAGTTGAGATTCTCAAGTTGCTCAAGTCGGCAAATATACTCAAATTCATTGCAGTTGATTCCAGAACAATTTTGCAAATCTAATTCTATAAGTAAAGAAATAGAAAAACAATTGAAGGATTAATTAGAACATTCTACAAACCAGCAATTGGGCACAAAACACACACACACACACATTACATATATATTAATTGTTGCTATGTTAATTATCATGTATGAATATTACTATATGTGGATTAATGTTAATCTTAAATGAATTTCCAGCCAGGTTCAAAACCAGGTCACATCAACCTTTTTCTGTTTATAGAAAAGATAACAAGAGATTACCTCAGTCTAAAATCTCACAGGGAGTGTCAGCTAAAGACATTACGTTTACCTTAAGACACAGAAAATTCTCATTACACACCCACACACCCACACAATACATATATAGACATGCAAGTAAATGTACCTAATAAGATAATTGAAAAACAGCAAGCTAGATGAATATTTAAAATAGGGGAAGTTTTTGAGATTATATGGTTACACGTCATAATAATAGATTCAGAATCATCATTATTATCCTCATTATTTAACGACCATTGTTCATACTGGTATGGGTTGGATGGTTTGACCAGGGCTGGCAAGCTACACTGAACTCCAGTCTGATTTGGTATGGTTTCTATGACTGGATGTCCTTCCTAACGCCAACCACTTTACAGAGTGTGCTGGGTGCTTTTATATGGCACCACCTTCATCAGCCAAACTCCATTGTGTTGCATGGTGCTCCATCATGCCGAAAAATCTCACCTTCAACCAAGTCTGGTATCAAATTGTTCTTCAGCAACTGAATGGATTTGGTGCTATTCAAGTTACCATCACTTTTAACCAACTGAATGAACTGAAATGTGTAGAATTAAACAAGTTGTCCAAATATAAAATGTGATGTTTGCAATGGATTTGAATTCAAGGACTTTGAATTTGTAGTTAATTAGCATATCTCCACAGTTGTTTTGCTTTTAACCTTAACATTATGACTTCTTACCTGATTTTAGATAAATAATAATTATCACTTTCAACAGTAGAAATCAAAATAACTCTTACCTTCCAAATTTCGGCAGGCCTTAACTAGTATTTGCAGAGAGGTCAGAGTTATAAAATCACAGCATGCTAACCGCAAACATATCAGGTTGGTGTTAGAGGCAACAAGAAGTCTGTAAGAAAGCAAATTTAATGAATTATTTATGTTTGATATTGTATCATTGAATTAAATGATATTTAATTAAAAATAAATATTTTGTTGCTTACAATTTGAAAGGATCACAAATCAGTGGAGACTTGAAAAGTTACAACCACAACTGTTTGTTGTGAGATATTGTTCCTTTGTTGAATTTAGGAAATAAATAAACTTTGCTTGCAAAGACCTATTGAGGCAAGTGAAATCAAATCAAAATCGCTGATGTGGCCGATGACAGTACCACCTGATTGGCACTCGTGCCAATGGAGTGTTAAAAGCACCATTCGAGCATGATTGTTGCCAGCGTTGTCTTACCGGCACATGAAAAACAACATTCAAGCGTGGTTGTTGCCAGTGCTGCCAGACTGGCTCCCGTGCCGGTGGCACATAAAAGCACCCACTACACTCTCGGAGTGGTTGGCGTTAGGAAGGGCATCCAGCTGTAGAAACTTTACCCTAACTACTTTACAGCTTTACAGAGTGTACTAGGTGCATTTTATGTGGCACCAACACTGGTGCTTTCTAAGTGGCATCAGCACTGACAGAGTCCCCAAGTACCTTGCAAGACAAAAAAAATTACAGTTTTCAAAACTTAAATAGATTTATTAGTTGTCTTATATCCATATAAGTGTTAATTCTAGCATAAGTGACACGACTTGTTTAAAAACTCTACATTTGCAGAAAATTCCAGCAATTTAGATTTTAAACTCTGGATGCTTTTTCCAGCATTAAACATTCAATAATAAAATAAGAATAGAAGAACTGCTTCAAACTACGGCAATTAGTTTAGGAAAATTTCAAGTTCAAAATGTTCCATCACTCGAGATATGACATTTAATCTTAAGAGGTCGTTATACATTTTGTAATTGTGTGAGTACTTGAATGACAGATTAATAAAAAAATATCACAAATGTAAATTGAAAATTAGTAGACCTAGGGCCACGTGGGGTGGAAATAAGGAGAGGACAAGGAATGTTAAAGTTAATTAAATAGGTTATATTTCTAATGGTATGATGAATAATAATTTTATTTAATGGTGCCATGTAAAAAGCACCCGTACTGGTGCCACTGTAAAGCCCTGGTGCTGGTACCACATAAAAATCACCCAGTACATTCTGTAAAGTGGTTGGCATTAAGAAGGGCATCCAGCAATAGAAACCATGCCAAACCGGACAATTGGAGACTGGTGTAGCCCTTTGGCTGTCCAGCTCCTGTCAAACCGTTTGACCCATCCCAGCATGGAAAACGGATATTAAATGACAATGATGATAATGATGATGTTTATATAATTATTATTAGTTTTATTGTAGTAATTATTTACTGAAATAGCTTAAACAGAGCATGATGTTGAAGTTATCAAAATGATATTTTTTTCTCAACCAGCTTGAATAAGTAAAACAACTGATGTTGCTTAGGTAGAAATATTAAAGAAAAGATAGGAAATCAACAACTAAAGTAAGAATACTAGGAATGCAGAAGAGGAAGCTTTCTTTATTAAGAAATTGTACAATAAAATAGTTGTGCAATTTCTAGTTCAGTAATCTAAATCCATTGCAATAAATATAAGATAAACTTGAGAGAAATAATGTAAGCTTTAAACATTCTATGTTAACACAACAGGTGTAAACATAGAATGATTGTGACCTCCCGAGCAGTCTCTGGGATAAATGTTAAATTAATTAAAAAACTTTGATGACATCAACTGACGCAAAATTTATAATCTCTAGGCTGGATGCTTTGACCAGAGATATTTTTGATTAAAAAAACATCATTGAAAAACTAGGAATAGTAAGACTTACCCTTTCAGGCTTAAATCTGTTACATTACACCATGAGACATCTAATTTATTCAACTTTTTACATCTTGAAACCAAACTATTCAAAGTTTTATCAGACACCTGAAATAATGAAACAGACTTTCTTTATTGATTTTGCTTTACTTTAATATCTATTAATTCACCTGTTACAGTTTTGCACAAATTATAAATATCTATAAATAATTGTTAGTATAACTGTCATTGTTGGAATATAGTTTCTATGTTTGACAATTAAATTCAACATGCATTTTGGGAGGAAAAACCCATCATCCACATCCTCTCTCCACAACACTAATATCAAAAAGTCTCCTTGGGAACGTGATCTGGACATTACTGCCAGCAGTGATTTAAGTGGGACAAAGCACATCTCTACAATTGTCCAGAAGGCCGAGGGTGTCTTGGCATCACTCAGCAAGACCTTTGACCTTTGTCAGCCGGTCTCCCAGCTATCTATTTAAGGCTGTATATGTCTATGGAGGGGCCACACTTGCAATTTGCATCACCAGTCTGGAACCCCTATCTTGCTGAGGACATTGACCTCCTGGAAACTGTTCAGAGACATGCAACCAAACGAATACCCTCCATCGGGCATCTACTGTACCCTGAATGCCTTGCTTCCCTGGGCATGGATGCATTGAAGCTCCAATGTCTGGCAACTGACTTAGTGAACACCCACAAAATTATTAACCATTGCGCCAACAACCACAATAGATTACAGGTAACAGGGTACATACTGCTGACCTCTCAGCTGATTGTCTGGTACCTTGGTACCTTATTGGTTCCTCTCTAGGTACTCTATAGGGACAGAGAACTGTCAATGAAATCAGGAGGAAGAGGAGGTCCAGTGGCCATAAAATTTGTGTCGGTTTTGTTAGACTTTCTGATAAGGATGAGTTGGTAAGGTTATGGTAATAGTTTAGTGTAAGTCAGCTCTGGCTGTTGTAGACATATGATCAAAGGTCACCCAGCCATGACCATCCCATCATTTTCTTAGGCATTGCATATCCAATGCTTTCCTCTCTCTTTTCTAGATGGTAGGGTGCAATCTGAGGAAGATTTGACTATTATTTTTAGCAGGCCGAGTGACCTAGAAGAGTTTTCCATTGCAAGTTTGTATGCGGAGATAGTACAGAGAGCATGGAATAAATTAGAGAGAGAGAGAGAAGAAGGATTTCTGAGTGGAGCAATAATGGAAGACATAAAAAAGGAAAGTTACCTTGTACCAATATGGCTTTAAGTTGACTTTTGTCCAGAGGAAAGCATCATACGTACTATCTCTAAGATACCTAACAAAGAAAATGTAAACTGACTTCAGTTTTAATTAGCTTTAAAATTTTAATGAAGCAGACTGGAAATTTAAAAGGTATTCAGTGAGTGTAGGTTAACGAGAAATGAATGAAAAATTCTAGGAATTAAGAAAAATTAATAGCTGGTGACCTAATAATAACCATTTCCAGATAAAAGATGCTGGTAGAACTAATAACAGCTGGAACAGAATAAAGGTAAACGAAGTTGCAA
Source organism: Octopus bimaculoides (assembly GCF_046866305.1). NCBI lineage: Eukaryota > Metazoa > Mollusca > Cephalopoda > Octopoda > Octopodidae > Octopus > Octopus bimaculoides. The sequence goes on from NC_142936.1 coordinate 829,109, forward strand.
TTAATTAGTAGATTCTCTTCAACAAAGACTAAAAGTAGTTGTACTAGTTATTATATAAGTATTTAGGTATTTAACAGTTTTTCCTGTTGCATCTTGGGAGGGTCATCATGCCAATAATAAGCACACACACTGGTTCAATTTCCCTTTTTTTATTTTTATTCGTCAACTGGTTGGATCATTTAACTAATCAATTGTTTGATTAATTATTTGGTTAATCAACCAATCAGCTCGATTTATCATTCACAACCTCATCAATGACATGCCCTCTCTATTCCAGGTTTGCTTCAATCAACAAATAAATGATAAAGAAGCAGCTTTGGCTAACCTCAAAGTTCTGATTGTGGCTGATGAGACAGAACATGTCAAAACACTGGTTTCCCAGAATGCCATGCACCATTGAGATGAATGTGTTGAACACAGTGTTGTCTAAAACGGAAAAGTCATTCTTCTAAGACATACACTACAGTGACCAGCATATTTAGCGTCTGAACTTGCCCAGATGTGTTACGAATAAATATGCTAATATTCATTCAATTCTAAATGAAATATCTAGAATCAAATTACAAAAAGGACTCATAATAACAATAGATTACATTGTAAAGGTTTAACCAAATCTAGAATAAAATAGGTTACAATATACGTTTTGCTTACTGGAACTAAAAGGAATATCATTTTATTATAAAGTAATAAACAGTTGAATTGTTATCTTACTTGCAAGTTTGTGAAAGTAAACATAAAGAAACTTGATCAAGGTAGCTCAACAAGAAAAATAGTATTTCCTGCTGAAAAACAAATAGAAAAATAATAATAATAATAATAATAATAATAATAATAATAATAATAATAATAATAATAATAATAATAATAATAATATTATTGACAAAATTTAAACTCGGAACGTAAAGACACATGAAATGCCTCTAAGCATTTTGCCCTGCATGCTAACAACTCTGCCAGCTTGTTGCCCTTATAGATGTATATACCATGAAATATATACCATGAAATATATACCATGAAATATACCATGAAATATACCATGAAATATACCATGAAATATACTTACCGGTAATAGTTTAAAATAACCTCCATCCATTTCAGTGAAAGAATCTCTTTGAATGGCGGCAGGTGAAGTAATGGCTGTACTAAATGAAATCTGGGAAACAATATAATTTTCAAGATTTGGTTTGTAACCTATCAATTGTATGGCATCAATCTCTGTATAATACTGTAACATTTGGTGATGGAATTCAATGCGAAATAAACTGAAACATAAAGAATTGTTAAATTACATAATTTATACAAAATAAACAGCTATTGTGTTTTTTTATGAATTGTTTTTTTTTTGCTTATCTTTTAAAATGAATTTAATTTTACTTTTGAAATTTTTTTTTGGTTATGGAAAACCAAATGAACCAGCTTCAATACATCATAAACAGAGAGTTGAGAGAATAAGAAAGTTCAGAGAGCTCTGAACCTCCTCTGTTGGTAGTGATAGGTTTCTCTCTCTTTGAGTGAAAAGCAGATTTTATGATGTTTGTGCATGAACAGCAATGCCACATGTTACTGAGACATGGGTCCTGAATGTAGAGGACATGCAAAAGCTTGAAAGAAACAAATCTACCATGCTCTGCTGTGTGTATAATGTCAGTGTAAATGTGCTGAGCAGAAGAGGAATCAAATGTTGTGTGCAAGAGAGACGACTGTGTTGGTATGGTCATGTGATGTTTAGCTGTATAAGGAAACAGTGATTGCTTTAAGTGGATGGAACTCATGGAAGGGGGGGACCCAGGAAGACATCAGATGAAGTACTGAAAGTTGATTAAAGCTCAGAGAGGAGATGACAAAGGACCATGATTGAGAATTGACTGTGCTTGTGGAGACCCATATGGCACCGTTCAGCTGCCGTATTCATATGGCAGCAGAATCTGTACATACTCTATCTTCTTCCTCATGCTACTAGTTACTCCCCACCTCTCTCTCCCTCGAATCACTTCCTTTAACATCCGGCCTTCATTCATTCTCAATATCATGTCTCCCTACTCTATTTCCCATTTTCGTCGTTTTGATTTCTGACCAACCACTTCCATGAAATGTCTAATTTTTGGATAAGTACAATGTACCAGACTGGACTTCTAGCAAGCACCATTGTCTCTAAATTAAATGAAGGCCTATGTGAAACATTAAGGGGACATCTGCAGAGAAAGGAAGAGAAAATGTTAATTATTAAATGGTAGAGAAATACATTTCTAGGTAGCAGAGAAAATGACCAACATATGGTCTGGTTTTTATCTCCAAGTTTTCTCAATGACAAGTGAGAAAAATAAAAACTTACTTAGTTGGGTAGGAAATTGGTTTGAAGCTTATCTCAAAAATTCTGCATTTTTCTGAACATTTCTGTGGAGGACCTGACCAGACACAATTCCACCTGAAAAAGTAATTAAAAACCAAAATTAACCATTAATATTTAATTATTAACATATTATTATTATTATTATGAAGGTGTTCGATTGACAGACTCATTAGAGTGATGGGCAACAATACTTGGCAATATTTCCTCTTATTCTTTACATTCTGAGTTCAAAGCCTACCAAAGTCAAGTTTACCTTTCAACCCCCCCCCCCCTCCCACTAGGGTCAATAAAACAAAGTACTAATCAAGCACTCGGGTCAATGTAATTGAATAACCTTCTCCTCTTGGTATTGCTGGCCTTGTGCCTCAATTAGAAACAATTATTAATAGATTTCATATAACAAATTTGTGTGATTCTGCTTTTAGTCAGATACATAAGCATTTCTATATTTAAACTTATTGCACAGAAGGTCTGGGTAAGTGATATGTGGTTTGTCAGGTGGATGCTGACAGCACCATAAAGAAATGCTGAGCTCTCATAGTGGATGGAACTCATGGAAGAGGGTGATCCAGGAAGACATGGGATGAGGTACTGAAAGATGACCTCAGGATGCTGAACCTTTCAGATGGAATGACAAAGGACCGAGATAACTGGTGCCTTGCTGTATTCAAGAAGACCCATCTTCCACAGCAGAAGTGTTGAGACCCCATTCCTCCCGGTGAAAAGGATTGGCCTGCAAGAATCCTGCTGGTGCCATGTAAAAAACACTCATGCCAGTGCCATGTTAAAAGCACAATGCACACACTGTAAAGTGGTTGGCATTAGGAAGGGCACCCAGCTGTGGAAACCAATCAGAGAGGAACCTGGTGCAGTTCCACAGCTTGCCAGCTCTGGTCAAACTGTCCAACCCATGCATGGAAAATGGACGTGATGATGATGATTTAAAGATATTTCTCCATAATGAAAACCAAATATGACTTTCATATCTTGTCGAACAAGATACTCTACAATGTTTGTGAATGGAAAGAAAGACAAAGAAATAATAATTTGGTTTGAAATAGAGTAGAACACAATCTCAGCTCCAACTTATTGTTGCCACTGAGTTAAAGATCAAAAACTGATAAAAGAACAGGTTTAAATATTGAAGGATGCCTACTTTGTATCACCTTGGTCAACACAGGTACCGGCTAACCTATCACAAGCCATTACTTTTACAATTGCCCCAGGGTTATATGTTTCATAAACTTTGAATCCAATAGGGTACACCATCCTTTCAAATAAGATTTCTGAAAACAAAAGAAAAAAACAAGATTATTAAATGGTGTTACTTCTTTTTCTTAAAATGTTTCAATCCATTTGAGTACATAAATTAAGCAGAGGGCTTTATGCCCGTACTCTTAGAATGGTTGGTTTTGAATTCTTTGCTTGCCATGTGTGTGTGTGTGTGTGTGTGTGTGCATGCATCTATCTACCTATCCATCTACCCCGCACACACACACACACACATTCTAACCATTGTGTGCTCTACAACCCACCAGTCCACCTACACCTGCCATGTTCACATCCCAAGAAATATTTATTTATTTATTTATTTATATTTCTTTGGACAGACTTTTTCAGCATGCTAGATGAGAAGAGACATTAAATCCTGTTTCAACATTTCTTTGTTCCTTGGCAGAAAATAAAAGTGTGATTATCTCAAGACACTCTCACAGTGCAAAATCACTCTGGTTATCTTCTGCCACTCTTTCGTGTTCTGGTTCTAATCCTGCTCAGTTGTGCAGCAAAATGAATGGAGACAATGCAAGAACAACATTTTCATTTTTCGTTTCTTGGCATTTTCTCTATTTTCCTATTTTCTCTCACCATCACAGAAGTTGTTTCAGCTGCAGATGAGTTGTGGTGGTCATGAGGAGGAGGAGGGGGACTGTATCCTACCATTACATCCATTTTGCTTTTGTTATCTTTGGTAGCTAACAAAATTATGAAAAATTCTGGAAGCAACTTACCAACAAAATCATCACTTGGGTAAGGTGTAGAAAATCTTCCAAAGCTTTTAGGGGCTGAAGGGGCCATTTTCCACCAAGGTCCATATGTGCGCTGAAACAAGAAAGATGGAGATAAATTGTAGGGCAAGTGGAGATATCTACCAAGAGGTTTATCTGCTTGGTTTGCTACAGCATCTTAACCCTTGCATATAGACGTGTACAGAGTTCCATTTCTCCTCTTTGTCCTGCTAAACACACACAATTCTTAAAAAATAAATGGGGGCATTAATGTCATTATGAAAATTAGGCATGAACTTTGGTCCTGGCATTTCTTTATCTTTCCAATCAAATTTTGTTTCTCTCCAACTCTCTCTCCCCTTTCTCTTCTTCTTTGTCCTAGAAGGGAGGGTAGTCAAGTATCTCCCAGTATAATAAGACAGCTGCCTCTGTCCCTGTATCATACCCTAGCCTCTCATCTGGCACACAGTCACTTCCCTAAGCTGAGGGGTCTCTGTCTTGCAAGTCACTTGGCAACCTCACTGGTGCTTAGTTCTACAAAACAGAAACTCTGTTGGTGCCATGTAAAAAGTATCAGTGCTGGTTCCACCCAGTCCACTCTGTAGTGGTGGGTATTAGAAAGGGCATCCAGCCATAGAAACCGTGCCAAAATACACAATGGGAGCCTGGTGCAGCTCTCCAGCTGCCAACTCCTGTCAAACCGTCCAACCCATGCCAGCATGGAAAACAGACATTAAATGACAATGAATGAACATGTATTTAAAAAACAACTTACAAACACACACGTGCATGTGAAATCTCCATGTTTTGGATAAACTTCAGGTGGTCCAACTAAATTATTGGCAATGTAACACATACTTTGAGCCGCTCCATACTGTGAACTAAACTGAAGAACACGGTTCACAAAAAGTTCATCCAGGTGGAATTTGCCATTTGATGTCTTTTTGTAAACAGTGCTTTCACTGGAAGTTTGTCGTACGGTCATCTTGCTTGATAAACATTTGTTATTTATTTGCTTGGAAAATCTATAAAGAAAAAGTTAAACATTATTTACATTGACAACACATGCAGTTGTTATCTTTAACAAAACGATATTTTAACAATTTTTCAAATATTTTGCAATCACATAGACATCTTCATCATCGTCATAATCATCATTTAACATCTGTTGTCCATGCTGGCATGGGTTGGACTGTTTGACCAGGGCTGGAAGGCTGCACCAGACTCCATTCTGATTTGTCATGATTTCTACAGCTGGATGCTCTTCCTAACACCAACCACTCCAAGAGTGTAATGGGTGCGTTTACATGCCACTGGCACAGGTGCCATTTACATGCCACCAGCACTAGACATATAACTGTTGGAATATATTGCTTTTGCTTCAGTTAATTTTGAAAATGACGAAGAATTTAGTCAAATATCTTTGTCATTATCATTTTGTTCCAAACATTAGATTTTGATGAGAAGATTGAATTTAGGTCCTTTTGAAACAGAAAATTTGTATCATAGAACGAAGGGTGGCTTTAGGGCAGTTGTTATCAAAAGAGCTAATAATAGAAAAAAAACAAAACAAACAAACTTATTTTCTGTAAGAACTAGATTTTTTGAAATTATTTTTTCACTGGATTTGAAATGAAAATAAAGTAGGAAAACTGATGCCTCTGTTACACTTGAACTTCTCATCACCAGGCATGAAGTTACCTGCCTCAGTACAACACCTCAATGAGTTGAGTGGGGTGGAGGTCTTGTCATGGGAGTTAGTTGATGACTTCAATGGTGATTGAAAAGCACCCAATACACTTTACAAAGTGGTTTTGCATTAAGAAGGGCATCCAGCTGTAGGAACCATGCCAAAAGCTCACATTATATATACATATATATACTATAATTTTGGTTCAAGAAAGAAAAGTGAGGCCTATAAACTGGTAAAAGCCCTTCCCTTGAAGAAATTGTAGAGATGATTTTGTTAAACCTGAAAGAGTTTCAAAATCTGAAGGTAATTAGATCAAGGTGAATAACTCTTACTGAGAAAAAGTGTTATGAAATAACTTTGAAGCATCAAAGCAGAGACGTGAAAAGAATGGTTGCCTCTGTTGCCAGTTGGAGAAGGTAAATGAGTGAGAAGAGGAGGGTGACACTTATTGCTGAGTATTTTATACAGAGAGGTCATGTTTGATCATTCATCTCTGTTCAAATGACTACAATTGGAGTCCAATGAGACATTTGGGATATTAGAGATTTGACAGTGAAAGTATAACATAGAGTAAACCGTCTCTCAACTTGTTCTGTATTCTTCATACTTTGAACATAAAGGTAGGTTTGAAATTTCAGCATCATATTCTAATTTAAATCTGATTCTCTCTCTCTCTCTCTCTCTCTATCTATCTATATATATATATATCATCATCATCATTTAATGTCTACTTTCCATGCTGGCATGAACGCTTTGACAGGAAACCAGAGGTGCAGGGCTGCATCAAGCTCCCGTGTCATCTTTTGCATGGTTTTATGACTTGAATACTCCATGCTGGCATGGGTTAGGTTATTTGACCGGAGCTGGTGAGCCAGAGGGCGGCACAAGGTTCGTCTGGTTTGGCATGGCTTCTCCGTCATATCAGACTGGAACTTGGTGTAGCCCTGAAGTAAGAAATTTTTGACTTCATTTATAACACTTTGAAAATCCTTGCAGACAAAGAATTAGCTTTATTAGAAATTTCCTGACAATAAATATTTAATTTTTAGCTCATTAGAAATAATATTTTCAATTGTAGAAACTACAGCAATGAGAGAATTAGCAGGTTCCTATAGTTTTTAAGTATTGCCATACACCAAACAATGGAGCAAGCTGGCAGAAGCATTAGTTTGTCGGGCAAAATGGTTAGCTGCAGTTCTTCTGGGTCTTTACGATTTGAGTTCAAATCCTGCTGAGGTGAACTTTACCTTTTATCCTTCTGAGGTTGATAAAATAAAGTATTGGTTAAATACTGGGGTTGTTGTAATCAATCTGTACCTTTCCTTTAAAATTGCTGGCCTTGAACTCAGATGTCTTGCTCAGTAGAAGTGCTGAGATCTCAGTCATTTAAACTGAGTAACCAGCCTTATGAGTCCAAGGGCTCATAAGCACCCCCCCCCAAAAAAAACAACCGAAATTGAGAATGACAGCCAATACTTAAAAACATGAACCTAAACATTAAGACATGGTAATTCTAAGTTGGATTCACGAAATTGCTCACTGAATAGTTTCACAATACTTGTGTCTTGGACTAGAAATACAATGTATAATTGTAATGAGGCTGATTAGATAGCTAAGGCGATATTTATTTATTTATGGGTTTCAGCCAAGTGGCTGTGGTCATGCTGGAGCACCACCGTGAGATATGTTGATATATATGAAGGAACGTGGCCTGGTGGTTAGGGTGTTGCACTCACGATCGCGCGATGGTGGTTTCGATTTCTGAACTGGCTGTGCACTGTGAACACTTCATTTCACGTTGCTCCAATCCACTCAGTAGTAAATGAGTTACCGTGACGGGTGAGAGGGTGACTCAAGGAAATCATCAGAATACATTTGTATTCAGCCTTTGAAAGGATGAATGAATACAACCTGTACTGTGAATGCCGACTGGTTGAGATTGGTTGTTCAAGGCCGTAAACAAATTTCGCCTTATGGGACACTATGCACATGCGGCGGAAAAATCAGAGAGAAACTGTCTCTAATATGATAGAGTGAGTTCTGTTTGATAAATAATGTTTCGTCAATTCTCTTATTCGTGTGTTAAAATAGCAAGATTTGAAATTATTCTTCAATCTGCCAAATCTATTCATTAAGAATATAACTGACAAAAGTAAAAACACGATAAAAAGAACGAGTCATAATGGAATGTAGATCATCTCATTCACAAATACAATATGCAATATTGGTATTTCTTTCGAAAATGATTTTAAGCCAACCCAAAACACTTGTAGTACTGTTCATTTGGCACTGTCATGGTATTAGCTGTCAGAATTGAAAGTAGAACTGACAAGGAATGTTACTGCTGGTTTGAGTTGATTCTTTGGCTACTGACTGACCGGAGCTATCTATCTGTCTGTCTATCTCACTATCTCTCTCTATATCTATCTATCTATCTATCACTCGTTCACCTCTGTTTGTGTCCGTAGAATTTATCAAATTAGAAAACGCAAATTTAATATAAAAATATATTTTCTGAAATTGCAAATTATTTGAAATATAAAAATATAATTTTCAACAGAGAGAATTTATCAAAATAGAAAACAAATGAAGTTTGAAGTTTCAAAATAATAGGATCGACCACTCACGACTAGCTAGCGCGGACGCGCGACTGCGCGTTCGGGACCACTCTGTGTGTTTTCAAACGCATGGCTATAGGTGTCAAATTTGTTCCAATAACTTTCGAGTGATAGATAGATAGATAGAGAGAGAGACAGACAGACAGATAGCTCGCTCCGGCCAGTCATGGTATTAGCTGTCAGTAGCCAAAGAATCAACTCAAACCAGCAGTAACGTTCCTTGTCAGATTTTTCTACTTTCACTTCTGACAGCTAATACCATGACGGTGCCGTTCATTTGAATAAAGGCAGGGTTAGGGCAGACAGGAAGAAACTGACTTTAATGCCCTTTTTTAACGTCAGTGAGAGGAACAAGGGCTGTTTGTGTGTGGCCTTCGCAAACCATGACTGATAAGACAATTGATAGACACAGAGCAATTACATGTAACAAACTACCTGCTTGAGTGGACTATGTGTTGTCTAAGAATGTTGCGTTTATAAATAAAACAGGCGCAGGAGTAGCTGTGTGGTAAGTAGCTTGCTTACCAACCACATGGTCCCGGGCTCTGTCCCACTGCGTGACACCTCGGGCAAGTGTCTTCTACTATAGCCTCGGGCCGACCAAAGCCTTGTGAGTGTATTTGGAAGACGGAAACTGAAAGAAACCCGTCGTATATATGTATGTGTGTTTGTCCCCCCACCGTCGCTTGACAACCGATGCTGGTGTGTTTACGTCCCCGTAACTTAGCAGTACGGTAAAAGTAACCGATAGAATAAGTACTAGGCTTACAAAGAATAAGTCCTGGGGTCGATTTGCTCGACTAAAGGCGGTGCTCCAGCATGGCAGCAGTCAAATGACTGAAACAAGTAAAAGAGTAAAAGAGTAAATAAACATTCTCACCACAGATAAAAAAATATTACGATGGCCTTCGTCTTACAATTTCCATCGTAAACTGGACAAATCAATGATATAAAATTATATCTCTTAGTAAAAATAGTTTTTGATTAAACGCTAATTTATAGTCTCTGCATAACACTTTTATAATCGCTATAATTAATCGCTAATAGGCAGATATTTCGGATTTCAATGAAGCGTGCAGATCTCAAAACGACAGGGTTTACAAATAGTAAACAACTTCCTGTCAAAAACAAGGGAGATAAGTCATACTTTACAAACGAAATTCCAAGAAAGATAACCCAAAATGGTCGTTGGAAGATTCTTCAAGAAATTTGACTGAAGAGATCTCTTTTAGTCTGGAGAATCCTCACAGGTGAGGGCATTCCTATACAAGTGTGCCTCCCCCCACCGATTTTGTTTCCTCATAACTTACAAAAAAATAAAAAATTATTTAATGAAACTTTCGTCGTATATATATGTATATATATGTGTGTGTATTTGTGTCTGTTTGTCCCACTCCAACATCGCTTGACAACCGATGCTGGTGTGTTTACGTCCCCGTAACTTAGCGGTTCGGCAAAAGAGATCGATAGAATAAGTAATAGGCTGGGGTCGATTTGCTCGACTAAAGGCGGTGCTCCAGCATGGCCGCAGTCAAATGACTGAAACAATTAAAAGAGTATATCCTTCAGATGGTGTAGATTTCAATTATATTGGAATTTGTGGTGACAATTTTTTTTCGGATTTGAGAGAGGAGTTTCGGAAAATTCTCACGAGTCGGCCTTGTTTCCTCATAATTTTCAGAAATTAGTACCGCCTGATTGGCACATAAAAAGCACCATTCGAGCGTGATCGTTGCCAGTGCCCCCTGACTGGCTCCTGTGCCACGTAAAAAGCACCCACCACACTCTCAGAGTGGTTGGTGTTAGGAAGGGCATCCAGCTGTAGAAACCTTGCCAGATCAGATTGGAGCCTGGTGCAGCTTTCTGGCTTGCCAGCCCTCAGTCAAACCGTCCAACCCATGCTAGCATGGAAAACGGACGTTAAACGACGGCGATGATGATGATGATGGCCGCGTAGAAATATTACTGTTTGGTAAGAAGTGAAGGTTGGTGATAAAGCATCCAGTTGTAAAAAAATCTGCCTCAAGAAATTCCTTCTATCCCATGCAAGCATGGAAAAGTTGACGTTAAAACGATGATGATACATTTAAGTACCATCTATTTGTATGTGCGTGTGTATGTATGCATGCATGTATGCGATGTATTTATTTATATGTTTGGCAGTATAGCTGTATGTACGTGACTGATAGAATCGATTAAAATCCTTGTCGGCCGTCCTCCAGCTTGTCTATAGTCCGATAACTGAAACGTGAAAAAAAAAAAACTGTCATAAGAAAGAAAGTTTTTAATCGGCAAAGTTGATGTTTCTTACTCGTCACATTAATACAGGTGTTAGTGATTATCTCAAACAAATTTATCGGGCAAAGCACGTATTGTTTCAGCTTATATTTAATACAGACTTGAATATTACAGCGACAAATATAAAAAAATGCGAAGAATTTTGTTAAAACATGCGCCTGTTTTAATCTACTTAAAACAAAGTACAAAGGTTAACTCGTGGGTGACGAGAGTTAAACTTCACAACTTGATGATGATGTAGATATATTTTTTATTTTAATGAAATTTAAAACTCAATTCTGTAGTAAAAACAAATAAAAATGAGTGTGCGTATATATATATATATATATATATATATATTACATACACTAGACATCTCTACATAGAAAGCTGTAAGATGATTTGTATCGGGTTGGGAGGCGGCCTTATAAGCCGGACCACGTGCGAAGTGGGAGTATTGAAACTATAGAACGAATCCATTTACTTTGCTCGAAAGGGGTGAATAGTTGGCGCAACAGTTGCTTATCATAGTTTGGGAAATCTTACTATTTTGAGCAGAATACTTGAAAGTTTTTTTTCTCTTTATTTTAAATTTTGATAGAGTAAATAAGTTAACAATAATCATTTGAAAGTTTTTAATGGTTTAGAGATTGATGTTGTACTTCCCTCAAATATGCTTGCTCCCCTCCTACAGCTTGTAGAAGTGACGCTACCGTATTCCTCCGCTTACCTTGTTGGACTGTTTTTTTTTGACTGTCAAACTATATTTGTAATATAGTACCAAATATTTCTTCATCTTTCCAAATTATTTTTTGCTGTTGCATTTCTAAAACTGTTTTTAACTCTCAAAGTTGCTTTCCTACTGTTCAACAAAGGAAATGTTTAAAGTATACATCGGGAATTTACCGCCCAACATCAGCGATAGCAACCTGAGCGGTTTGTTGAAGGAGCATGGAGTAGAGACGAGCCATATATTGCTGAAGTCCAACTACGCTTTTCTCGATTGTCCCGATCAGATTAACGTCGATAAAGCTATTGACAAGCTCAACGGTAAGAACAACGAGTAGCTGGCTTTTCTTAATCAAATATTTCTCTTCACACTTTTTGTCCCTGTTCTGTTGTAAAGCCTTTTTAATGCTGTTCTTTTCCAACGATTGCGAAACTCTTTCGACGGACAACCTTCATTCAAAATGGCCGGGAACCAGAAAAAATCCTCCCCAACAAAACTCAACATGTGTCGTAAAAAAACCCCGGTTATTTCGTCCTCCCCTTCAAAGTGATATTTAAACGCGGTCGAACTTTTACACAAATAATAAATATCATTTTTAACTCATTTGTTTTTCAAGTCTTCGATGACTTTTTAACCGAATACAAAACTTTAAACTTTTCTCACTTTCTGCCTGTTCGGGATTTTTTTTTCTTCTCCGATATATTTGTTTGTTTTAATATTTTATCGCTTTTAAAATTGACAAAAATGTTCTTTTACTTCTTTTAACAAATTATCACTTTGTAACGGATGCGAAATAATGAGTTTTATAATCAACAGACTTTATTACAAGTTGAATCTAAGATGAAATAACTTTGACAAATTGTTGAAAGTTTTGTCAGAATCATGTTTCGAATGGTTGCAGCAGCAGCAGCAACAGCAACCCGGTATGTGTGTGGCATTCTTGTATATGTATGTGTGTGTTTATGTATGTAAAGTATTTGTGTGTATATATACATATATACACACTACGTGTATTGACTTCAGTAGTTTGTGTGTGTGTGTATATATATATATACATACACACACTTGTAAATCCATATAAGCAGGCGTGTTTTCTGTACTTTATGAGTTTCTTAGTTGATTACCAACTTCACACTTGTGTGTTTTGTCTTGATAACCAATATATTTATATCGTGTTTTATAGTGTATTTAGTTTTCAATATATATATATATATATATATATATATATATACACCCATTGTTTAAGTTAACAAGCCACGTGTATATAGTGTTTTGTGCTTAACTCTACACACATTGATAAAAATACATAATTATGTAGAAAAGTAAGTATTTCAGGGTAATTTAGCAGGCGTTATGAGAATACATAAGTAAATTATATTTCTGTTATTGTTGTTTTCTCGTTCATTGAAAGCCAAACTTTTTCTATCCTCCCCAAACCTCTCCACATTCGTTTTCCAATTCCAATAATTGTCTCAGTAAACTTTATAACAACCACCAGTTGAAATAACAATACCTCAAGGTGTGTTCATAGTCTCTTACCATTTTGTTTCTCAACCAGCATCCCTACTTTTATGTCAGATCATAACTCTTGGCAACCGGGTTTCGATTTATATTCGATTCATTTTATATACACACCGAATTTCTTTGAAGAAAGGAATTACATCTCCATTCTGTAAATATAAAACCTTGTGCATATATATATATATATAGAATTTTTTTTAGTTGGTAGATTTGGAAGAAACTTTGGAACAACAAATTAAATGTTAAGTCGTGTTTACTTTGGGTGATCTTGGAGTATAACTTATTTCTTACTTTGGTAACAACGAAACGGTACTTTCGGGTACGTTATATTACATTAATTGCCTTACTTTGTATCTTCTGTTGTGTTGCTTTGTCATCGAAGTCGACTTCTTTTATTCTTCGGTAAAATAATGTATACATTCCACTCTTAAAACAGTTTCTGGCGATCCTCAAACAAGAAACCAAAAGAACAATACAAACGTCAGGAAATTTGCTAAAGAAACGAACGTGTTTCAAAGATGCGTATTGAATCCTGTCCTCTTTTAAGAATAAAATATGTAATTGCACGAAAGGATAGGAACAAGGGCATTGATGTTTGATTATCAACATTTAATGTCTGTCTTGTAAGCTGGCGTGGGTCGGACGGTTTGACAACATCCAATAAACTGGAGGACTGAATCGAACTCCAGTCTCTGTTTTCTAGGCATGGTTTCTACGACTGAATGACCATCCTAATGCCAACCAGAGCGTACTGGGTTTGTTTCCCGACACCATTGCTAGAGAGGTGACCAAGTAACTCACAAGAAAGAGACCCGTCGAGTGAGAGAGGTTGTAGTAGAGCAGCAGGTGACTTTGCCAGGTGTTGAGAGGTACAAGTGTCTTGCTGTGGTAGAGATACTTGGCCGTCCTGCATTCTATGTACAGGTGACTGTATCTGGGAAGAAGACTGGTGGTGGTGACAAGGCGTCTGAGTGTAATCTCAAGAATTGGGGTATGAAAGAGAATAGGATCAAAGAGGGAAGAATGACAGTTGGTTAGGGGTAGGTAGAGGTGAATGAGACTGAAATGGAAGTGTGGTCGATGGTCAATTTCAGAATGGGGGTGAGGAAGTATAAGTAACAATACAGAAAAGGAGGAGAGCTGTAGTTTTTTAACCTGCAGGAAGATTTGAAAGTATGGGAATGTGTAGGGTGAGAGCGGATTTACTGTGACAGTGATGGATGCAAGAACTATGTAGGGAATAGAAGACAAAAGTTGGGGAGAGGCCATCGATGACAGATGTGGGAGGGTGTTAAAGATAAGGTCATGGCAGTCTTAAGATGTATTTCAGAGGATATGGAAAGACAACAGGAGGCATAAAAAGGGGGATTGATGGGAAGGGATAATACTAGAAATGAGGGTTGACTATCAAAAGGAAATGGTTCAGGGGAGGTAACTGAGAGTACAAAGGGGGATGAAATATGTGAATATTCTGTTCCATTGATTATGGCAGCTGAATAAGTACCATTGTTAGTGGAGACAAGGAATGGATGTTTAGATGAGATGGGGAGAGATTGGGTGCTGAGGTAGAGCTCAGTGTATAGATCTGCTTTTAGGTGGACAAGTCTTCTCCTATACAAGTGAATTGCTAATCGTCTCTTTGTTCTTTGAGACTTGTCATTTTGACATCACTCTTTCCTAATTGTCTCATGTCCTCCTGGATTTCCCTCTTCCACAACTTCCATACCAGTTGGCACTGCTTTATTCAGCTGTTTTCAGTCATCCATATCACTCGACCATACCAGCTCAGTTTCTCTCTTGCAACACTTCATCTGAATCCTCTTCTTTCTGATTTTTCTCTCAACATTCGCATTTTGTTGTACATGTAGTACAGGGGTGTTGTACATCCAACAGAGCATACTGGTTTCATTTCTTTATCATCTTTGCATGTCGTCTGCACTCACAGTCCATGTTTCACTACTATGTGTTATTGCTGTTCATACACAAACACCTGCCTTTCATTCAAGGAAAATTGCTCTCTGAACTTTCTTGTTCTTATTCTAGCAACTTTACTTTCAGAACATCCTCCTCCTGTGCTACTTAAGTCACATAAGTAACAGGAATAAAATATCTCCTATTTCTAAAGAACTTGCTGGGTATTTGAGAAAATCTATTTCCTGTGTGTTAGTATTCATTGCTTCTGTGCATCTTCCACATACAAATGCTACTTTCTCTAACATTTTGTGATTCCAATGCATCTGTTCTGTCCATAGCTTGCATTGAATACACTGAGAATGTTTGCTTACACCTTCCCTACATATCAAGCAATGCCATTACCTGAAGGGAATGGATTCACGTCTGTTCTGTTTAGTAGAACTTTGGTCCTTGTTAGGTTAACTTTAAGGCACTTTTATTCCAGGTTTTGCTCCCCATACTGGGAATTTCATTTCTAGCTGTACTACAGTTTCTGCTGAATGTATGAGGTCATCAGCAGATGTCAATTCCCAAAGGCTGCCTGTCTTAAATTCCTCTAATGCTTTGGAAATCTATGAGGATTAGGAAATGAACTGAGTCCTGGTGAATTCCTCCTCCCTGAACACTAACCCTAACGCTCTCCTTTATTGACAGCTCTCCTGTACATTGCTTGTATGCCTCTTTCATGCTGTTCATTTCGCTTCCTCAGGGGCCACCACATCACAGAGCAAGGGACCCTGTCGATGGTTTTATCCAGATCTGATGAATGCCAATTGCAGTGGCTTATTTTCTATCTAAATACTTCTCCTGTAGTTGGTTTACTTGACAGAGGGCAGCAGTAGTATTGTCGCACAAAACCAAACTGTATTTCATCTAATATCGTTCTCTTCCTAATTAATATTTTTTAATTGAAAAAACATATTTGAAGTTTTTTCTTTTTTGTTAGAGGTTTAATGACTCTTGTGTTCTTTTATTCGGGTTTCTGTGTTTTGAGTTGACATTTCTTGTACGATGGATTGTCCGACTTTCTTACATTTATCTCTGTAACTTTACTAATTATTTAGCTCTGAGTCAGCCTTGGATCAAGTAAATCTATGCTGAAAATTGTTCCAGACCTGACTGGCTCTTCATTCAGTATATGTAACTGGTAGTGTGTATTGAGATAAATTTTGCTGGTTTTTCTAGCAGTTGGGGTAATGCCTAGAAATCCTACTTGTTGACTTATTCCTTTTTTCTTTTTTTAATGATTCAAACTATGCTTCACTTACTGCTTTTTTTTTCTATCCTGCTTCCTTCTTTATTGATCAAGGGATGGGTTTGCATGCTTATAGTCTCTCTAAAACCTCTCCCTTTTAGAAGATGATATTTTGAAAAGGAAATGGAACAGAAAATTGTGATGGTCATGTTGTTTCCTGAATGTATTAGCAGTGTTAGTAAAGTGGAATAAGCTTCAATCAAATTGCAACATCAACTTGCATATCTGATATCTTCTTTAGGCATAAAACACAAACCGGGATTTTGTAAGATCTTGTCAAATGTGTTTTGTCTTTTGTTGTAGTAGTAGTGGTGGTGGTGGTATTGTGAACTAATTGAAGTAATTATATATTTGTTATAAATCTTTCTGAAGACGTGTATTTTGAGGGAGGTTGCTTAAGTGTTTGGTCTTGCATATAATGCAGTTTGCCATCTGCAAAAGGGAAGTTACTTCTGTCACTGCTGGTGTCACCTGCAATGTAAGTATAGGTGACCAGAGAAGTAATGAAGCTAAATGCAATTATGGTTTCAGGTTCACATTAGAGTAATATTACTGTGATTTTTTTCTTGTTTGCTAAGTAATTTAAACATTTTAAATTCATTCATTAAATGTCTCTTTTGACTGCCATTTTGCAAAGTAGACTTGGAACCTGGCAATTATATGAAAATATTAGATTTCTTTTTTTTCTATTGGTTTTTGCAGGATTTGAATTTAATGAAATTAAATATTGTAATGAGTGAGCAAACTTATTATCAAAGATATTCCTGCCATAACCATTATAACCATACTTTTTTTTTTTTTTAGACAAAGTCCATCTTGGACTACATTGTCCAAAGTAATCGTTTTAGGACTATGATTTGAGGGAAATTTGGTCACTATCTAGAACATTGAGGAACAATGTAGAGTATTGGACTCTCAACTTTTTAAAATTCTGGGTCAGATCCAAAACCTGGATTTTTGTAGGGACCACACCCCAAAAAAAGTAAAACTTAAGTCAAAGAAAAATTTATATTTATAGAGGGAGACCATTGAGGGCCGCTTGTGGCCCTGTGAGCTGCAATTTGGATCAGCTGATGAAGAGGCTGCTTCATTACCTTTGTGGTTGTGTGTGTTGGGAAACCTTTTGTTGTAAGTTTATGGAATTGTTTTAATCTTGTCTCACAGTTTTGAGTTCCTGGGTGGAGTTGTCTTTCACCTTTCTATCGTCCAGAAAATTAGTTCCAGCAAATACACTTGGGTCCATTCAATAGGGTGTACTCTTTTCTTATAAACTTGTGATCTTCTATAACTTGATGTGAAGGGAATTTTTACTGATGAGCAGAAGGTGGATCTTTGGAAATTGTGATGGTTTACGCAGCAAGTCTACATTTACTTCAGAACAGATTTTTCTATGGAGTCTTAAATTTCTGTTGGCTTGAAAATTAAATGCTAAATATTTGTTCTTTCCACATATTGAATCTGGAAAATATTGGTGCACTCACACTTGATATTCTTTTTTAATCTTTCTTTCCTCCTGGGCCAATAAAATGTGTGTGTGTGTGTAGCTAGTATTGAATAAGCTTAATTGTTATATTAAGTAGTCTCTAGTAAACTGAAGTTCTCTAAATGAGAGGAAATTGTTCATTGAACACTTGTTTCTAGAACAAGTGTCATCGTTAACCTTTGCACTCTTAAAAGCTAATTTCGACTCCATGTATATTGAAGATTTCTTTTTTTTCTACCTTCTCCTTATTGCTAATGTTTTTTTTAGATGTAAAGCTATTCCAACAGTGGAATCACACTTATTCCACAGAATTGTTTTTCTTACTTTTTGCTAAACCTCTCTTTTCCTTTTGATTCAGCTGTTTTACTTTCATCATCGTCCAAACTTTATTTCACAACTTTCAATTCAATGCAAATCTGTTCTGGCCTGCGTTCCTTTTCTAAAAATGCATTTCCATTGATATACTTACGTAAGCCGTGTGGGTGTGTATTTATCATTGCTTTCTGTGTGGTTGTGCTGGGGTTTCTCAATCACATTGACCACACTCTCTACTTCAGTTTGGTCCTCATTCTGTAATGTTGTTTGTTGATCTATAAAATAAGTTGTTCTCCACTTGATATTTGAGAGGGATCTTTTCTTTTATTGTTTCCCTCATCTAATGTGTTGGGCTTACCTCATTTTCACACTCCAATGTTATTTTATCTATAAAGTCTAAATGTCTCAAATCTGACCTAGTTATCACTTTCCTTTTTCTGTCACATCTTTAACTGTTAGTATTATTTTATCCAGTTTTACTAGTGTACACCTCACATTATATAATGCCTGCTGTAAGTCATGAAAGATGAATGTGGTTGGGATATGAACAGCCCACAAAGCTGTCAGCACCCACCAGACTGCAAGGTAAATCGATGCAAAAGAGTTGTTGCACTGAGTCTACAGAATAGATTTCCTACAGACTCCTTCCTCCAGGTGAAGCGGGTGTGTTCATTGCATGCCCTGGCACAAGCCAAAACCACAACTTATCCAACCTAATTAGAACTTGCATTAATTTCACTGGCTGTCTGCCACTTGAATGGTTCTCATCTTGCAGCTGCTATGCATCTATTGTGCATCTCCTTTATTTTTGTTATACATGTTACAGCCATGACATTTATTGGAGGATAATGTCTTTAAATAAAAACTGAAACCGGATATAATGGTTGGATAAAATATTAAATCAATAAATAATTTCTGTATAGGTTCCACATTTTGTACTTTCATCTTGGTGTGAAAATTCTACGCTTATGTACAAAGTTTATCAGTTTCTATAGATTAAAATTATAGTATTGTATTTTATAGCTTTTATTTAGTAATACTTTAAATGGAAATAATGACACCCTTTTGGAATGTATTTCAAATTACCTTATTGTAAAATTGTGGACTGTAATCTCGATTCAAATCATTGAACAAGGCAGTAATTAAAACAAGTGTTTTTAAATTAGAAATAAACAGCTATTTAGCAACATGTTTAGAGGTGGTTTTTTTTTTCTTTTCTTTTTTTTTTTTTTGCTATTGAATGTTTGTCTTGAAGTAACTTTTAGATTTTGCAATAAGTTTGTGTGTTGTGAAGAAGACCTGAGTTTGAATGTTTCAGTTCAGAGCCCTCAGAAGCAAAAATTATTTATATCAATGCACACTGTCACAAAGTTTTTCTTTTCCTTAACTTTTAAGTGTGTTTTTTCTTTTGTGCAGCAACTGTTAAAAGCAAGTTCTTCAATTTTCTCTTTGTTGTCACCTTACTTGCTTTGAATGTTCTGTTGATTACCAACTTGTAGCCATCTAAAGTGTGACAGAAAATAATTACATATAACGACATAAATGTATGTCTCCTTTATCAGTGAAATGACGTCTACGTATGATCTCCTTCATGTGTTGCATGATTTATTTCTTGTCTCAGCCCTACCTCATGGCCCTGTTCTTTTATAATAACTCCCAGACTCCATCTTATGCTGCTTGCACCAAGCTACATTATTTTCTCACTTTCTGCACACTGGCTAAAGTCAACATAATACTTCTTGCCAAGCTTGGCATCCCCGTGACTTTGACAAAAGACATTTTACATCAGACACAACTTATTTCCATTCAGCAACCTCAAAACAGGAATAAAAAATTATTTAGGAAACCAGTAACTATATTTAACATCACAATTCATAATCCTGCAGGCCTTCTCTCCTGAAGATGCTGCATTCTTGACATAGTTTAGACTTCACAAAATTAGAATTGGTTTTCAATAACCAAAAAGGTAATTCAATTTTGAACCTGAATTAGATCCTTTATTAAATGCAGATATGTCCCAAGACTTTAATACTATTCTCCTATCATTTTTGAGGCCCTTATTTTTTGTTTTTTGTCTCTTAACTGTCGATTGTTTTCTGGGGACGTAAAACATGTCTTGAGTATTTTTAGATCTTGTGGGCCTCATCCATTTTCTGTCTAACCACACCTGATTACTTTAAGAAAGGGAGAGAATATTGACTGCAGTGCAAGGCTGGTACTTTTATTGACCATTCCGTTTCAGAAGGATTGAGAGGTAAAGTTGTTAACCTTGCTGATTTGAACAACTTGATCAATCATTGCTCTGTTTTGTCTGCAATTTAGATTGATTAAACATTAACGGCATTGATTTCATCAAACTATTACATTCCCCTGTCTAGGGAAGGTGTAAATGTTACAGACCCTCCTCACACTGACAAAGCCCCCTCCCAAACTACCTGCCCCAGTTGTAGATTAAAAGAATCTTTTAAAATATGTCCTTTTTGGTATACATTTATGAGATTTATATTTGTAATGTCCCATCAGTAATGCTAGTTTTCTCTATTTGCAGAGAAGGTGGCAGACTTGGTAGCATGCTGTGCAAAATGCTTAGCATTTTGTGAGGTTGACTTTGGTTCCCGTCCTTTGGTGGGGGGGGGGGGGTCCATGAAATAAGTACCAGTTGAGCACTGAGATTGATGTAATCGATTTAACCCCTCCCCTCTGTCTAAATTTGAAACCAATATTTTGCAGAGAAATCTTTTAACATTTGCCATGTAACATTCAAGCCTTAGTTACTGCTCTCATCACAATTTTTATCTAATGGAAATATTATAAATGATATTATTCTTCTCAGCATGTTTTTTTGTAGTTTTTCAGTAATCTTACATAAAATCATTAGTTTGACATTAATTATCAGGTAAAATTTTTCATGTTCTAGCTACAGTCATTGACTGCCATGCTGGAGCACGAGCTTTAAAGCTTTTATATTGATTGCAGTGTTTGTTTTTTGCCTTTTAACTATTCATATTGATTGCAGTGTTCACTTCAGTCTAGTTAGTATTTAGATTATTGATCTCTTTATCAAACAGCCAAGTTTTCTTTTAAAAACACCTCATTTTACTCCAGTTTGTGTAAACATGCATATAATTACTGTTTCATGCCTGTTTTCTATGCTGGCATGGGATAGATGTGGTGTTAACGGTCTGAGTTGGTCCTTATTTTGGGTTCTTGTCTTTCTGGAAAAGCCAGCAGGGAATCGTGTCTTGCACTTTACATCTTACCATGGCACCAGTACTGGTGCCATTGTCTTCTATCTTGCAAAAGCCAAAGGAATTCCTATTGTCTCCATTTGTAGCATGGCTAATAATGGGTAGAAGGGGTGGGGTGGGGGTAAACAATTGGAAGAGGAAGAAAAGGGACAGTGCTTTGAGAGGATAATGAAAGGCAGCAGTGTGAGGGATGCCAAGAGCTGAAGGGAGTGAAGGTTAACAATATAATTAAGGTTGGCTACTAAGAAAGCCCCCCCCCCCCACACCGATTAGTAGTAATAGAGTTGATGATGGATACTTGAGGGTGAAGGTGGAGTGTATCAGAGCAATCACATTAACCATGATGGTGGTGGTGGAGACACTGAATGCTAGCTATATGCTGCTGGTAGGAGGAAGAGAGCTGGCTGTATTGGATACAGATCTGATGCTCAATACACTCATGTGAAAGGACCTTCCACATAGTTTCCATTTGTAGAAAAGGGAGTCTCTCATAAATTTTTCTCTGCAGAAACAGTGCTGGTGGTCATAAAAAAGGAATAACAGTCAGTGTTATAAAAGAATTAGTCATTTACAAGTGTTTCTATCAATTTTTGAGATATCATTTAGCTTGATGTCAACAGTGATGGAGCGAACTTATGATTGAAATCCATTTTACCTATGGCTATCTTGACAGTTTAAAAAAAAAAAATTTTTATATAGCATTTATGTCC
Source organism: Octopus bimaculoides (assembly GCF_046866305.1). Taxonomy (NCBI): domain Eukaryota; kingdom Metazoa; phylum Mollusca; class Cephalopoda; order Octopoda; family Octopodidae; genus Octopus; species Octopus bimaculoides. Next base: position 851,268 of record NC_142936.1, read on the forward strand.
AGTGTACTCTTCCTTTTTTTTAAGATTGTGGATGTAACTTAGGAGAATTTGGCTGTTATTTCTAGAAGGTTGGTTGTGTGTAGAGGTACCATGTTTGTTCAAACTTTGACATGTTGGAAATGAGGGTGATAGAATGTGAGCTTCTCCCATCATCATTTAACCTCTGCTTTGTGTTGGTAAGGGTCGTCATGGTTCAAGATTCAGAGTTACTGCCCTCCTTGATGGGTTGGGAACCGCATCTTGCTCGTGCATTCTGTTAAGCAGTTGGGCCTTATGCTGACTGCTTTAGAATGTACGAAGGAGTGCATTCTATTGTGGCACCAACATCAGAAAGATTGTCATCTCCTCTAAAGTCAATATTGCAAACCTGATTGAGAGGGTGGAATAGAAGAAAGAGTATGAGTGCAATGGGAAGATGGTAGGACAGGGAGTAATAGAAAAGACAGTGATAGCTGCATGCTAGTTGTTGGTAAAGGGGTTGAATAAAATAAGTTTGATCAACATGAGATAACAAGGGTGGATGAGTGTGACTGATATCAATGTAGTAGTAGTAACAGGCACTGAGTATGGACAGATCTCATTTCATCCCTCGTTATACAGGTGTCTTGATGAAAGAGAGTGAGTGCTAAGAGGGATTGAATAGTCAAATCAGACGCTGTTGTTAGACAATCAGCATAAGATAGTGAATAGTAGAGAGGGATGATGAAATGTGAGGATAACGAGGAGAGCAGTATATGAAGACTCAGTAGGAATATTAGCAAGAGACCCAATGTAGATATCTGATCCTAGCATGCAGTGCTCCCACTATTGTAATGACTACTTCCGTGAGTTGAAGTGAAGTCTCCTCCAGATGTTGCCACTTGTCATGCTTCTCTGTGAGTTTTAGTCTTCAGCACTTGGGTCTCGTGTTTTCCTTTTCCACAGTTTACAGCTTGTGAAAATACGGTTTCATTTCATTCTAACAGATTAACAATATCAAACAGAATGTCAGATTCCTTGCTACATCACTACATACCGCAAGAAGTAAATTGGGCTACTTGTAGACAGTTGAAATTCTTTTTTCTCAAAATCTTCCCAAACTAAAATTTGTACTCATTTAGCAGAATGCTTGCATTTTTATACAACTGTCATAAATGACTGCACATGCTATGTCTTCTCTCCAGCTTGCTGCATTTGATTCTTTGTGTCCAATTTTTGTCTCTGATCATTTATGTTGTCATTCATTCACACTAATATTATGAATATATTTCTTTCTAGCCATCATAAATTGTCTACATTCAAAGCTCACATCTTACTTCATACCCAAGCATTCTACAATCTCCCCTTCACTTGATTACAGAAATCACATTAGCAACTGAGGTAATAATAGCTCGCTGAACTTTTTCCACCCTGTTCTATCCATGGTTACTATGTTTTCAAATCTTGCTCACTGCTTGTTAGGTCTCAGTAGCTAAAAATACTGTCAACTACGTTGAGTGAGACAACCAAGTATTTAGCAGAATTCATTTCATGTCTATTCTTATTGCTAACCACTTCTGTCCAGCTGTCACATAACAAAGTCTACCTTCTCTGACAACTTGGCTGTGATCCCACTACACATTGGGCATCCACAGTTTACATTAGATACAATATACCAAATTTCTGTCTACTTCTTTCTTTGCATATCAAGCCATTTACCTCATAGTAGTAGAGTCCTATCTTTCCTTTTTTCTAAAACTTCAGGTTAGAAGTATTATTATGTTAAATAACTGTATAGCTTTCTCTCTCTCTCTCTCTTGTAATATTAAGTCTAGTTAGTTTCAAATTTATTAGATATTGTTGAAAACTGTCTCAAAGTTTTTGTCTAGAAGAGATTGATTTAAATTTATCATATTTAGCAAGTTATGAAACGGGGAACGAGTAACTTGAATACAAATGACACAGCTCTAGAGTGTAGAATGAGTCAACATAGAGTTGGTGGTAGCTTTGTAACATTTGAAGCATGAGACTAGACTATGACATTGTAACATATCTTGATTGTAGTAATTTGTTATTACACTTGCTGTGTAAGTCTCCTGTCCTGCACATTTACTCATCAGCTGAATTCATTTTGCTTGAGTTCAATGTCAGCCAAACACGTTTTCCTGCTAGCATTCTTCTATATGATTACAACTTTTAGTTTGTGAATATTTTGAAGAAAAGAATTTCAACTTTCTACAAGCTGTCCAATTTACATCTTGTGGTATGTAGTGGTGTAGCAAGGAATTTGATTGCTGTTTCATAACATTGTTTGGTATTATTAATCTGTTAGTCTCAGATAAAATCACATTTTAAATTTCATTATCCACACACGTATTTAGATTTGGTCTAAAATAATTTTTGGTTTATTCATTTAGCCACTGCTTTGGCAAAATATTTAATTTGGTAAAGTGTTGGAACCAATGGAGTTGCACCTGTATGTTTATTATAATTAACTTTCAGAATTTGATTTGTAGGTACTAAGAAAATACTGTGGTGAAAATGGTCTATTTTTGTTTGTTTTCTTAGAAATAAAATTGTCTAGAGTTTTATGACAATGTGCTAAATAGTTTAATCAAATATATGGTAATTAATTAATAACGGTTGATCTTTTTGTTATACGCAAGTGCCAAATGGCTATGGGATTAGTGTTTAATAAATGAAAGCAATCATCTTGATTGAAATTATGGAGTCTAGTTGAGCATTTCAATGCAAATCTTGTTGTTTTACCTGTAAAACATTGCTGTAAGATTATTGTTCATGTTTACATATTTCATCACAGTATGTATGCGTGTATGTGTGCATGAATGCACCTGTCCATTGTCCAAGTCTAGAGGTAATAGACAACATCTAATGTAATTTTGAGAAAAGGCAGGCAACCCCACTCCCTGGTCACTTTTAGTTGCTAATAGAGATTGCTTCATTAATTCCTTAAAAATATTTCTGTTCACATTAATATTTGCTTGAGTTATTGCCAAATCTTCACATTTTTAGTCTTGACCCAATGCCTATTTTTTACATAATGAATTTGCCTACCATATATATACCATTCTACTTTGCATAAAACTTTAGCTATATTGGTACTTCTGACTCTCATTTTTTTCTGTATGCTCGTGTGTCAATATTTTTACAAAATGATGGTACCTTTTTTAATTATGTTACTTTGTAAATTAATATCAGATAATTTTCAATATTCAAATTTTATCCTTAGCTGCAATATTTTAAGTAAAAATTTTCTTGTTCTGTATTTTACCAGATGTAATAAGTTGTCCTGAACTTTTCCAAGTGTAATAACTTGTCCTGTAATTTTCCAGGTTTATAATCTTAAGAATATTATTTCTCTTTTTGCATTACTTTCAGTACAGCTCTTTGTGTGTGTGTGTATAATTTGTTGTCAAATTGTGAAATGAATTGTGAATAGCGCCTGTATTGAACAGTCTTTTCATAGTAAACTGTATTTTATCGACCTGTTAAATGTTTTCCTAGGCTAGGGAGAATTCGTGTATCATTTTCCTTTTAGCTTAAGACTGGGATATTTTGTCATTTTTCTGTAAAAGGAAGTTATCACCTGATAATTGAAACTCGGTTGTGATTTCAAATGGTTAATAGAACTGTCAAGTATTTACTATTGTTCTCAGCAAAGTATTCCCCTTGGCAAGGAATATTGCATGTGATCATTTGTTTTGCACATCTTCATTCTACTTTTAGCTTTGCCATGGCCTCTTTTATAGCTTCAACTTTATTTAAAGTGTATTTCCTACTCACGAGTGTCACAAATGGCATTGTAGCAGGTAACACTATTGAAGCATTTTCCATAAATACCAAATTGTAAATAAAGACATGAAAACATTGTGATATGAAAATGTGTGACTCAGCAACAACCTTAACATTTTCCTTCTTTTTTACTTGTATTTCTTTTTTTTTTTGCAATTGTTAATTACTGAAATGTTAGAAAAGCATTTCATGCAAATGTGGAATCTTTTCCATTTGTTTGAGGGGTGTGTGTGTGTGTGTGTGAGACCCGCTTTTTTTTTTCAAGTGTTAACTATTTCAATGTTGGTACTTGCCCCTGTCACGTCTTCTTTTTTTGCCTATTGCTTATATATATAGCGTTTCAGTTGTCTGACTGGTCATGCTGGGGCACTGCCTTGAGAAGTCTTAGTTGAACAAGTCAACCCTAGGACTTATTTTTAAAAAATTTTCTTTTTTGAAGCCTAGCACTTTATTCTATCATTCTCTTTTGCTGAACTGCGAAGTTATGGGGATGTAAGCACACCAACACCAGTTGTCAAGCAGTGGTAGGGAACAGACAGACACAAAGACACACCCATAGATATATATATATGCATGATGGGCTTGTTTCAGTTTCCGTCTACCAAATCAATTTACAAGGCTTTGGTCGGTCCAAGGCTGTAGTAGAAGACACTTGCCCAAGATGCCACGCAGTAGAACTGAACCTGGAATCCTGTGGTTGGAAAGCAAGCTTCTTACCACACCTCCACGCCTACGCACATACACACAATCTGATTATTCTTTTTTTTTTTTTTGAGGTTTCTTGTATTCTAAAATATTCTAATGCCTCCATGGTTAACTTTTGCTGTATATTTACTGAATCTTATTGATTTAGTTTATTTTCTTGAATCTTACTTCAATTATCAGACTGTTCTTTTATGTTAAGAATACCATTCTGTGTTGTGAGTATTTTTGATTTTAAAATTTGTCTTGTATAAAACTTCGGGAATATAAATTGATCCTAGTATTTGACTGGTACATCAAGTTATTGAGCTTAGAAAGATGAAAGGCAGAGTTGAACTGGGAGGGAGTTCCATTCAGAATGGACTGGCTCCTCACTGCTGCTTGCCGTTTGATCCAGTCACCCGAACAATTCTGTCTTTCTGGGAATTGTTGCTTTTGTTTCTGAATTATCTGACTAAATTAGTTCTCTTGTGACACATTCTTTGTAAACTTGTACTTTATATTTTAATAATAATGGCAATGCCTTTTAGAAATATTTTATTTATAAAACGAGGCTATAACGACAGCATTCTTTTCCAAAAATTTTGCCACTAAACTGTTGTATTACTTTTGAAAAATGTTTGCTGCTGAACTGGTGAATTCCTTATTATGAATGTAATGGGATTTTCAAGAAATGAACTGATTCAACAATGGTCTCTGCCATGCATATTTTATGTTATTAAATAGAACACTTGATGTACACAGTCCTTTATATGACAGCTCTCATGTCAGTGGCTTTAACCATTGGATCTCTCTCTCTCTCTCTCTCTAAACACAATATAGTGAAAACTGCTACCAAGCCTTATCTTTTATTGTTTGTTGTAATCTCTATTATAACACTCCTTATCTTCACAAGATAATTCTTAGTTGTTAGATTCTTTTCTAAGACTGGTTTCTTTGAAAATTAGGTGTATCAAACATTTCCCTAGTTTTAAAATATCAAAAACTCAATTATTTTTGACATTGGATTTTCTAATTGACCAATTTTACATCTGTAAACAAAGCTTTTAAAAATAAGTTTAATGAAAAGTGCCTTCAAACATATACATATAGAATATTTAATTAATTTAGATATAAAATGTAATTACTAAAACATTTTTTGTAGTGTATAGCAATGAACAGATTTGTCTAATTATTTTGTAGATTAGAAGGAAATGTAAGATGAGTCTGCTCATAGATGCTACTTTTGATTGAAAAATGTTAAGTATTATTTTAGCTGCGAAATCTCCAATTTACTTCTTATAAATAAAAATTGTCATGTTGCTTGAGAATTTAATTTATATATGCTTCAACTTACTAATTCAGAAAAACCTTTCACTTTTAATGAAGTCTTTGTGTAATTATTTTTTTATTGGTTTGAAAGCAGTTTACTATACACAACTGATTGAACAAAAAAAAAATTATTTGTAGGAATATTTAAAATCAATGACATAGGTTATGAATTTTTATAAGTTTAAGACAATACTTTATTTCCGTTGCACCTGATTTTTTTAATCACGTGATTATTTTGTCATGGGTTATAAATATTTTTGGATTTAGTTTAGTTGTGTTATATATGAAGTTGATATAATCTGTATAGTTACTAGCTTAAAAACCAAGCTGTTGTTGTTGATAAATATTTTTGATTTTTGCAGGTTTTAATCTGAAAGGATTTCCTATGTTAGTTGAACCCTCAGTTTCTAAACGAAGGCAAGATTATTATTTTTTTTTTTATTTGTTAAATCATTAATATTAATTTTGTCTTATTTACTTATAAGATTTCATTTGTCTATAAAACTTGCTTGGTATCAAACTGAGGAAAATTATAAAAATAGTGTTTTCTGTTCAAAACTGTTGGGAAACTTTATTGCTTTAAAATTGTATATAGAATTTTCTTTGCAATTAAATTTTCCAAACCAGTTTTGAAGTGAAAAATACATTGTGAAAAACTTTTGGTTAACCAGATTAAAACATAGGAAGAATTTTTACATCAGCCGAAGGATTGAAATTTTGTGTGGAGGGAACAATATTTGACTGATGCTTGTTCTGTTGACTCTGAAAAGATAAAACGCTCATCAACATTGACAGAATTTCAAGAGGGCTGTAATTAAATACCACTAAGTGCTTTGTTGAATACTAATGATTTTACCAATCTGTTGCCCTGATAGAAACTATTTGTAACTGGATCAAGACCAGAAATTTTTGTGAACAGTTAAATTGTTAGTTTTAGACTGGTATTTGTTTTTTCAAACATTCCCACTCTTTTCACTGAAACAAAAGATAAAACCTTAGGGATTTAAATTCTAAAGGAATGTAGTGATGGTTGTTTGGTGCTTCTATGATTTCTGTTGCCAGCTTGCAAAGTTACTTGGTGACCCTGCCAGTGCAGATGCCTCACAAAAAGCACCCAGTCCACACTGTAAAGTGGTTGGCATTTGGAAGGGCATCCAGCTGTAAAAAAAACTATGCTAAAACTGACCTCATCTGTGCTGGTGCCACATAAAAAGCACTCGGCCCACTCTGCAGGGTGACTGGTGTTAGGAAGGACATCCAGCTGTAAAAACCATGTCAAAATAGACACTAAGCATGATGCTGGCTCCTGTGTGGCCAGCTCCTGTCAAACTGTCCAATCCATGTCAGCATAGAAGGAGGACGTTAAATGATGATGATGATCACAATCAGGTAACAACAGATTGACCTGGAATTAAAAAGGCTGCGACCGGTGTGCTGGGTGCTCAACCGTGGTGGATGTGGCTTTTGAGGGAGGTGGCTTTATGCCAAGTGATGAGTTGTTAAAATCTGAGATAAAGGGTATGGAGGACTGCATAGGGTGAGTGGGTGTACATCATTGTTTTCAAATTCTATCAAAATTTGTACTTCATTAGATCTCCATGAGTTAATTTTATCCATTACATTGTAATAGAATGGATATTCACCTTTTACATCATTTTGTTCACTCTTTTTAATTTGTTGTTAGATAACTCTGGTCAGCTTTGAACAGAAGTGACTGATTGGAGCATTCCATTTGTAATTCTTGTGGCGGATATCCTCTTAAGATATAGGTTTTAACTATTCAAAGATAACGTGAAGTTTGTTATATAGAGCCGATTCAGTGACTATGTAGAAGTTAATTTCACTACTAGTTTGTCCATATATATAATATATAGTCCATGACATAATGTCTTAATTCCTTGTCATTTTAATATATATATAAACACCTAATTTGCATTATTGTATGTCACTGTGGTAGAGAACTAGTTGCTCTGTTTAAAGGTTATATTTTGACTTTCAACCTTTGATCCATTCATGAGTCACATGTTGCTTTTTGTAAATATTGATTGCAATTTGGTTGCATTTAAATAAAAGAAACAAACAAACTATTCCATTTGAAATAATCTTTGTCATTACCTCTACAATGTAACAAATCTCACAGAACTTTAGGTATCACAGCATTGTGTTTCTATGATCTTGGCCTGCAACAAACAGATGAACTGTTTTTCAGTCACCATTTCTGTTTGACTGACAATTTAGGCTGCATCTAAAAAAAGTATCGGGACTACAGCCAGTCAATAGAAACTTGCACTTACAAATTTATGAGATGACATAGCAGCACTGGTATTGGTTGTTTTAGAGCAGAATTGAATTCAGTTTCAGCAGTAGTTACTCTTTTTGCATGTGATGTCATCTGTGTATGTTTAACATCAATATTCCTAACGACATCCCATCTCACATAATCGTTTGTGTGTGTGTGTTAGTATATGCTGTGAATTTCAAGCTCAGATCAAGGGTTGGTAGTTAAGTCATCAGATGCCATTTTTTGAGCAAAAACTTTTTTTTTTGACAAGTTTTGTTTGCCCTGAGGAGGACTGGGTTTCCCTTTGATTCTATCTCTCAGTTGTTTGTCATAGAGACAAAGTTACCTGTTAACTGTTCTTTTTAACTCATTCTGCTGAACCACCACCGCCGCCACCACTGCTATTGTCAGTGCTAAATATAGTAAACCTATTCTGCCTCCCACATGAGTTGCTATAACTGCTGCCTCAAGATGCTTGGAGGAATGTAGCAATTGCAACTCGCTACTAATATTACATATATTCCTATGCATAAACCTGCAATTTTGTTCTTTTTTTTTTGTAACACATTAGTGTGTGTGTGTGTGTGTGTGTGTGTGTGTGTATGTGCATGTTTTATATATATATATATATATATATATAATGGTGGATCATTAAAATATTTTCATTATTTCAAAATTGACAAAAATATTAACCAAAGTATTAAAATAGTTTCACTTTAAAAAAATAATCATATTAGACTTATTTAAAGATATTTAGAATGAATAGCCTAAATCTTTGTTTTCGTATTTAAAAAGTATTCCATGTTTACATCTAAGCATCATTTCTCATTAGGCTTCAATTGCTATAAGTTAAAATTGTTAAAATTCTGCTTAAAAAAGACATTTGAACTGTAAAAGATTTGACAAAATAAATATTATAATCTACAAATTAAAAAAAATATATTTTGAAATTATTCTCTGTACATATATTTCTTTTCCTTTGTTTAATTTTTTTTATGTAGTCGGCGCACAAATAAGGTCCAGATTAGAAATGTTCCTCAACATGTAACCAAAGAAGAGTTTGACCATTTTATATCTTCTTTAGAGCAAGTTCAAAGACTTGATCACGGTAATTCTTGTGTTACTTTTAATTTCCTTCTTTAATGCTTTTGATACCAGCTTGCCTCTGACCATTTATCTAAATTCCAAGTTAATAATGAAGTTACGAAAACTTTCAAAACTCTTGATTACTTGACAATTTGAAACACAGTGTTGTATCATTAGAGAAACTGGGTCACAAAAAGATTAACGTGAGGATTAATCATCTTAAAATGAGAAGTTTATATTTTAAAACAAGGACAGTTTCAGACAGGTTGGTATCAAAAGTTTTAAACATTCAATTTATATAATTCTTAGAATTAGTTTCAGTTTGAAAGCAATTATTTTCTTATTCTTTGCTTTTTTTATTTTGCACAGTTTTATGTAATTAAGATGTAATTTATATCAGCTGAGTAAAAAATAAGCAACGTTTTGAAACCTGAAATTCATCACAATATATTTCAAGAATGTAGAAAATTTATTCCTCAAAGTACGTACCATTACAATCAACACATTTTTGCCAACGAGTTACAAGTTTGTTTATTCCAGTAACATAAAAATCTGGAGTTCTGGAGCTGATGAACTCTTTGAATGCATTTTCACCATTGGTTTGATTTTTGAACTTCTTCTCTCGCAGGAAACCATCAAAATGCTTGGAAAAGTGGTAGTCTGTAGAAGGGCCTGGGGAATAAGCTGGATGGGGAAGAACTTCGTAGCCAAGTTCCCTCAACTTCTGGAGTGTCATTAGTGAAATGTGTGGTCAAGCATTGTCCTGAAGAATGATTGACTCTCTTCTGTTGACCAGTCTGGGATGGAGGAGTAGCAGTTTTTCGTTCATTTGGGCAATTTCATAACAATATGTTTCTGCAGTAATGGTTTTTTGGTGGGGTTTTAAGAAGTGATAGTGGGTGAGTTAAGCAGTACATCACCAGTCACCATAAGCTTTTTTTTGAAGAGCTTGGGTTTAGGGAAGGTTTTCGGTGCTTCATTTTTTCATTACAAGTTACAATAAGGTTGAGAAATGGATTGATCTGGTTATGGAGAAGAAGCAACGAGCAAATTTCATATCAGCGCATTGTCTGATTTTCATTCAAATCGTGTGGTACTCATTTATTGAGCTTTTTTTCATGTTTTGATTGCAAAAAGATATATTAAAAATTTCAAAACTCTGGTACAAAAATCCGGTACAAATTCTTCGTGATTCAAAACGTTGCTTACTTTTTACTCAACTTGATACAAATGTTCTATTTTGCAGAATGTTTATATTCCGTTGTTACAAAATGATCTCAGTCGTTGGACTCACTACCTTTTTAAATTTTTAGTTAGTAATGGTGTTGTGTATGTAACTTACAACAATCCAGATCAAGCTCAGCAGTAAGTTATCTTTTAAATATTATTATTATTATTATTATTATTATTTAGCTACATTTCTTTTACACTTTTTCACATGATTACAAACTTATGCATCACAGCATCTATTTTCCATGCTGACATAGCTCTAACTTTAGTGTTATTGTTTGTGGTGATTTCACAGTAATAAGCTGAAATATTTCATTGCTCTGTTTATTTTACGCTTAGATAAAATAAATAATCAAACATTTAAGGATTGTATCCAGCAGTATTTGAAAAACCTTAACTTGAGGGTTATCGGTTAATTGATGTTTGTGCCCTTTTAAAAAGACATCAATAATTCAAAACAGCTAAAATAGTTGCCAGAAATCAAAGCAGTTAAAGACTCAAAAACTGCTGCCTTCTGTTTGTTGATTTAGAGGAGGATTCTGACAGGGCTTCATGCTCTGATGTTAGGAGTAGATGACTGGTGGAGAGAATGTAGCAAACCATGTCCAGAGATGCTCTCAACAAAGTGAGTGAGCAACCTGTGCTGCTGCTGCTGCTTGTGTGGGGAGTGTGGTGTGTTGTATAATAGTAAGAAGGCATGGGCATAGTTTGGAGAAGTGCAAAAGTGGGGGAGAAATAAAGCAGGTATGCTCTACTGGATGTGTAATGATAAGTGTGCATGCATGGATGGTGAAGCACAGTGGAGTGGACAGAGAATGAATTAAAAGAAAAATTAACATGAAATTATGATGGAAGACTTTGAAATCATTTTAGAGAAAGTTTATATCCTACAATGAAGCTTGGTATCAAAAGGGTATTAGGTTGAACTACCATTGTTGAAAGTAACACATTTCTTGAAAAATGTAACTCAAAACAAAATAAAATCTGATTATTTGAGATCTGAGAAAGTTTTTGGAAACTAAGACTATTATTTCTCTTAATAATTTAAAAAGTTAAAATATTTCAAAGTATCAAAGTTAATCAGTGTATATTGTAAATCTAATGAGACATCTACTTAATTCTTCTGCGTATTTCCTGAAAAACATGTAATTTCATAATTTGTTTATTTGTTTTTTTTTATTTGTATTTATTAATTTGTTATGAGTTTCTTTTTTCCCCCCATTTTTAGAGTTATTTCACAATTAAATGGTTATGATTTCCAAGGCTCAATTTTAAAGGTAAGGAATTGTAAAAATTCAAAATTTGTTCTGCCTAAACATTTGTATCTGCAAATATAACTGTAAAAGATAATTGAAATTCATGATGTCTGAAGAGGTATTGCTTCTGTCCTGTAAATTATCAGATGATTTGTGAGGTGAGCTTCAAGACATCAAAACATGATGGGACAGAATGGCATCTATATTAAAGATGGCAAGAACTAAGAGGATATTTCCAAACTGGAATATTTTATGGCTGACAAATTTTAGTAATAGTGACCATAGTTTTCTAATTGTGTTAATCATACAACTGATAAATTATGGATAAAGATATGGCTCACATATTGATCTATTGAAAAGTACAGGGGCCCTTTTGCTTTTATGTTGATATGAAAAAGAAATTGGACAGTAAAATTAAAAAAAACAATTGGTGCCTAACCTACTACATTTCATTTTTTTTTTTTTTTTGATGAGTTTCCCATTTGTGGAGGAAATAATCTTCAAATTTTGATATGGTGAAGCAAGTAAAGTATGTTCTCAGATACACAACATATATTGAATCTGGACTTCAATCTATATTATGTGTCATGTGTCAGAAATTGGTTATGGCTGAGATCAAAACCTTTATGCTGAGTTTAATTGCATGAGACTTTTTGTCCAAATTAGTTCATTTTTAATTTCCTCTAATAATGTCTAAATTTAATTTTATTACAATTCACTGAAATTACTCTTGTTTCATCATCATTCGATGTCCTTTTCTCCATGCTAGCATGGGTTGGATGATTTGACAAGAACGGACAAACCAAAGGGCTCTGCCAGTTTTATGTCTGCTTTGGCTGGAATGTCCTTCCTATCACCAACCACTTAGAGTGCTCTGGGTGCATTTTTACATAGCACCAGCACTGGTGAGATAGCCAAGTACTTGCAAGATAAGACCCCCTGCCCTCAACTGAGTATAGACTGGAGAAACTATGATAGAGGGAGAGGAGCAGGTGTCTTACTGAAGAGGTGAACACATGATTTGGCCACCTGCAAAGTGAAAGGAGACAGATGCTTGCTTTAAATAATTCTCCTTTTATTTCAATATTTGCAAATAGTAAGACTTTTCTCGTGTAAGCTTTGTGTATACTGCTTAAAGTATAATATTTTTAGAGGTGATTTCTGTTTGGAATATAAAACAAATGTTGGCAATATAAAAACCTAAAATTATGGGAGAGAGCATAGAAGTCCATAGGTTCATAATAATTAATCACTAAGTTAATTGTAATAAAAATTGTTTGACTTAAATATGATCAATTATTTTTTAGGCTGATTTTGCTAGCAGCAGAGCACGAAATAACCAGTCTAATTCTAATAACGGCTCAGGGATGGTGTGTGGTCAAGATTTACCTCTTAGGTAAGAAAACTTGACCATTTAATGTTCATGGATTGGATGCAAAGTTTCTACAGCTGGATGCCCTTCCTAATGCCAACCACTCTAAGAGTAGTTTAACTTTGAAAATTTAATATGAATGTTTGCATAATAAATTAAATGTTTTGAAATTAATAATTCTTCTCATTGTTTAGAGTTCTGGTTGGTAGAGAATATGTCGGTGCTATCATTGGCAAACAAGGTCAAACTATAAAACAAATTACATCTCAGAGCAATGCTCGGTAAGTAAAATATTTTTTTGTCAATTTGTATTATTATTATTATTATTATTTCCAACAGAGAGTTTTTTCTTTCTTACTAGCAACAACTTTAGTCTTTGCTAGGTTAACTTTAAACAACTTGTGTGGCAAAGGACTATACATTAGTCAGTTAGAAACTTATTCTTCAAATTAACCACCCCACTGTTGTCTCTGTAAAGACTTTACTGCTCCAAAAAACAGATTTAAAAAAAAATTTTGTAACCCTTCATGGTATTTTGGTTGTCAGCATATATATCAATTTGTGATGTATTAGAAACAAATTTATTTTAATGGAAAGACAATTCAAAGTAGGGTCACTGTGCGATTTGTTTCATTAATTGGCTTATTTGGGATTAAATTACATGCTTAATAGAATGGTAATCTGATGATAAGCTAAGTTTATAATTTGATTTCAGTTTGCAAGTGTAGCTGTCTCTATTACTTGATCCAAATGAAAGATCCTCAGTTAAAATAAGAGTAATGCCAAGTAACCATATTTGGAAATTCTAACAAATGTCCCTGAATTCTTGCTTGATTGAATGAGGCGTTGCATCTGCTCCCTACTTTCTGACATTGTGTTCTATATTATTCCAGAATAGATGTACATCGGCCTCCTGATAATTCTGCTTCAGAGACGGTGAGTTTGGTTTTAGTTGTAAACTTTTTCAATGCACCAACAGCTTAAAGAAAAATGGTTTTGTTCAATTCACAAAAACATTACAGAATATGTATTTGAGTAGATGAGTTAGTAATTTGTCATCAGTGATATCAATATCAGTTTGTATAAAGTCTTTTTGCAATGTAACTTGTTGAGGACCGAAACCTTATTTAACAAATGCAACAGCCATCAATAAATTACTGTAAATTCCAGTTATTCTTACATTTACAATTATTCTCATTTACAACCTTCACATAATAAGACAACACTTTTTATATATCCTTATCATTTAACATCCATTTTCCTTGCTGGCATGGGTTGGATGGTTTGACTGGATCTGGCAAGGCCAGAGGACTGCACCAATCTCTACTGTCTGCTTTGGCATTGGTTCCTACAGCTGAATGCTCTTCCTAAATTCCAAGCACTTTATAGAGTGAGTGCATTGGGTGCTTTTTTTTTTTTTTACATGGTACCAGCAGCAGTGACGTCACAAGACCCCCTCAACTGAGTGGAAGGGGTGTAGTATTGAAGGGGTGGCTTTGTTCCAAGTAGTGGGCAGCTAGTATATGAATAGTGGGAGGGAAATGGGTGTTTGGGAGGTAGAGATAGACGAGAGAGAGGGGGTGGGGGGAAGTGATGGGGGAGGGTTCACCCAAGGTACAGGGAGGTGTGTATGTAATGAAGTGGACTAGGGATTGGACAGGGTGAGTTGATGGGGATGGGTAAGTTTAGGAGATTGTGAAAGAGTGGGGGATGGAGGGGAGTGGGCACAATTAGGTGGAGGTGGTGTTAGGAGGAGGTATGGGAAAAGATTTGACTGGGACATTGTGTGTAGGTAGGTTTGCAAGGGAGAATGAGAGGGGAATACAGTGAGTGGAGGAGGTATGAGGTAGATGGTATGTGGTGGTGGTTGTGGGGGAGGTTTGTCGGGTCATAATGGACATGCTTTTATGGCTTGTCTACTAAATTCACTGACAAGGCTCTGGTCAGTGTGGTCTAGTAGGAGACACTTGCTCAAGGTGCTGTGCAGTGCGACTGAACCCAAGACCACATTAAGAAGTTTCTTAAGCACACAGCTAATCATGCACCAGTATGTGTGTGTGTGTGTGTGTGTGTGTGTGTGTGCAACCATAGAAAAGTGGATGTAATGATGATGATGTATATATTCAGAGAGAAAGAGTGGTGCAGGTATATTAAATGAATTATAAGAATTTCAACGTTGAAACCTGCAACAAAAACTGCAATTTTACAAATTTGAATAGAATATTTTCTCATCCTTTCCCCCCATTTTCTCTGGTTACTACATCAACATATCTTAACACCTTTAATGTTGCAATCACCATTTAAATTTTGTGTTCTTCATTTTCTTTTTCCCAAGTTGGTAACAATCAAAGGCAGCTCAAGCAGCTGCACCACAGCATGCAGGGAATTAATGAAAGTTATACAGCAAGAAGCAACTTCGTTAAATCGGTTTGTTTCATTTAAATAATTAAACTTTCGTTACTGGGTTTATGTAAATTCAGCCGTTAACATATTTGGTGTGGGTGACATGCTTTTTCTTTTTTCAAAAATATGACCCTTGTGCTCTATGTGAAGATACATATAGCCCGTTATATGTGGTTATATTTGTCTTAGAGAAATGCTTATCTCCAGCTTTTGGCTACTTTAGACTATTAGTAATTCTATGTTCTAAAGAGAAAGAACCTGTAAATGGTTGCCAGCCTGCTAGAAATATCAACTAAATCTTCCAAATCTCATGCTAACATGTAGGTTGATTTTGGTCTGGATTCATTGTCTGGAAATAAGACTGGATGATCATGGCTGGAATGCCTTTGATCACAGGGCCGAAAAGATGGGGTTTATTTTTCCTTCTATCTTTTAACCTATAAATTTCAACGAACATTATTAATTTCTTAACTACAGAGAAAGCATTTTAATTATTAAATGCAGAAAACCTGTTTTCTTGAATATTTCCTATAGAAATTGTTTAATTTTATATGGTAGTTTTTGATTTAAATTTTTATATTTTCTATCAATTTGAATCTTTAAATTTTTGTCTCCACTAAAACTAAAAGTACTTTCAATATGATATTGTGGTTATGATTTGTTTGTTCAATGTAGAGAAGAATGGGATAATATGTGAAATACTGGAGAAAGGGTATCATGGTATCAAAACAGTTTCTCTTAATTGTAATATTATTTTGACAAAATCTTTCGGAATGTATGAGCTAATAAGTTGAGCTGTTAAAATTTTTATGATACAGCAATTTATTTAAAGTACTTGAGAATTTTGGAAAAATTTACACTTCTGCAGAAAAATTTTTAAAATCTCCATTAAGTATTTCATATTGGGTCCCATTTATTCTTGCAGAGAGTGCTTCAACACTGGAATGTAGCATCAATATTCAAGCAATTTCACAATTTGTTCAAATTTCAATTGAACAATGTATAACATTGTATGCTTTCATTCTGCTACGTGAATGAAATTCTCTTACTTTTTGTATTGTCTTTGATGTTTGAAATATGCTACACGTTTTACCACACACAATTGGCAGTATATTATAACGAGCATTTTATATCTGAAAGGTCCTGCATCTAACTTTACCAGACCTGTGCATTATATGTGGTTGCCCTTCTTTCCAACAGGTTGAACCATTCATTTCAATAGTTGCTAACTTCAAGTCATCTGAGAGGAGTTAATTTTATGTATAATTGGAAAATGTTTGCAAATTTTAGTTTAGCTGGTCTCCCTGTTTGGTCCATTTCATTCCACCCCCTCACACTCTCTCTCTTACACTTATTTCATTGAAACAATTGTTTTGTCTATTTTTTCAGAACAAACTCATTACGAATATTATGTCCAAACAGTCTTTGTGGTCGTATGATTGGCAAGCATGGTAGTGTCATTAAAAGCATCATGCAAGACTCAGATTCTCACATTACGGTCTCCAGGTATTGTGCTCTTTGCCTCTTTAGCCTTTATTTCCTCTCTCTGCAACCTTCTTTCAACTGAATATTTTTTTAAAGTCCAGAAAAATGGATTCCGAAAAGAAAGTGTTTCTTTTTAAAGCAGTTTCTTTCTCTAAAATAAAGATTAAGGAAACGTTTATTTCTATTTATTTTATTGTCTCTTTTGCTAACATTATTTATTACTTTCCTCCCATTTAGTATCAATGATGCAAATGTGAATAATCATTTCATTGACCGTGTGATTACAATAAATGCTTCGCTGGATGCTATGTCCAAAGCTGAAAAGATGATATCAGAAAGGATGAGGAAATTCTATGCTCAAGATTCTCAACAGATGGCTGTGAGTTCTGTCTCTCTGTTTTCTGCCGATTGTATTTAGGGTGTACTTATGGCATACTGATTGAATAGGCATCAACTGGTCGTTGCTTCTACAGACACTGAATGCGGAGAAAATTCCTTACAAATGTTTTCACACTCATTTTGAAGGCTTTTCACATTCTGTGGGGTGGCATTTGGCAGTTTGAGTGCCACTGGATTAACTGAAGAAGAAACCGCAAATATATGTGAGGGGAGATAACTTGCATTGTTAATTTCAATTTAGCAATGTAGTTATCCTCCTTAGAATTTTGTATAGCAATTAAGTCAAATCACCTGCCAATAAATAGTTCTTTAATCTATTGGAGCACTATGACAGTTGAAACTATATTTTGAACTGAAATATTTTAATAAATGGCTTACTTGGTCAGTATGCTGGGTGGTATTCAGATTTTGCTCAGTTTTGATATTTTGTAATCCATAGTCTGCCAACTTAATGTCTGTGCAACCTCTCGTTAATCCTTTGATTACATTCATTCTTTTCTACTATTGTGTGGTTTCTTGAACATTTTCTAAGAATCATTAAAAACTCTACTTCCGACAGTTTCTAGTGTAAAAAATATTGCTTTGAATTGTTTCATAAGCTTCTTATTAAGGTTTTGAATTGTGTACAAATATTCTCAAATGTTATAAGAATGTCATTGACATCTCATTGTAGAAAATGCTAATACATGGTGATAATTAGCAAGGAACACTGTCGGTAACGTTTTAGAAGTTTAGTCTTACTGTTCTCAAGCTGCATGATTGTCAGGGCACATTCTTTATGCTTCATAATATGTAATTATTTGAACAGTAAACATAATTACCTCATTAGTGATTCACAAGAATTTGACAATAACTAATTACATAATTATTTTGAATTTTTACTTTTATATTTTAGTGTCTGCTTGAATTGATTGAAATGTGGATATAGTTTTAATTTTTTCAAAAGGTTTTATTAAATCAAACTTTTGTTTCTAGTATCAGCCCCCAATGGCTCTTGGAGTACCTGCATTTGCTATGATGCCTGGAATAAACAGTTTCCCTACTTTAAGGCATCCTTATCCTCCTTATGTGGTAAGCTGCTTCTTTCATATTTTTTAATTCTTGTTTCAGTCATTGGACTGCAGCCATGCTGGGGTTTGTTATTTTTCTTAATAGGTTACAACATGGTTTTCCTCTTTCTATTGATTGAAAGCTTTATCAGTTACATACAGTTGTATCATGTAGAATAGAGTTGTGCTAATCTAGAAAGGGTTGCTAGATTAAATGTAATTGATGGGATTGTAGAAATTTATCCAGTGAGAGAAGTAGATTCCATAGCCTTATGGAATCTTTTTCAGACTAGTACTGGTGATATTTGGCTAAGTTATAAAGGGAGAGAGAGTGTGTGTGTGTGTGTGTGATTGATTGAGATTTGGATATTTGGACGTCTGAAATGATAAAGCTAGATACTGTATGTGGCACTGTTTAGTTTCCCTTTTCTACAACTTGAGCTCAAGTTCCCAAACAGGTTAGCTTACCTTTTCATCTTTCCATGGTCAATGAATACCAGTCATATACTCTGGTTGGTTCCATGTACTTATGGGGGATTATTTTTCTTTTCATTTCAGCAAGGAAATAATTGGTATCCTGGTTTCTGTGGTCTTCTTCCTAATCCACAACCTCCACAGCAACATCAAGAAGAAGTGACCTACCTCTATATTCCTAAAAGGGCTGTTGGTTCTATTATTGGAAGTAAAGGCATCAACATTCAGACAATCAAAAGAGATTCAAGTGCTCGAATCAAAGTGAGTTGATAGCTTTTTTTGGTGGTGGTGGTGGTTCCTTTCCTTTTTTTAATTTTTATAAATTTCTTTGATTTGAGTTTAATAAAAACTCTTGCCTTGTCTTGTTTAGATATTACCAAATAATAAAGGTGAAGGTGATGAGAAAAAAGGTTCCTCTTCAAATATGGACGAAAGGAAAGCTATTATTGTTGGTGATTTAGATGCTCAATGGAAAGTAAGTAAAATCTGAAATTAGTTTGATAGTTTCCGATTTACTATCGCAATCAATTGGAGTTCATACATTTTGGCATTGTTGCTGTCCACTTTTATATGACTGAGTTTTTAAGTTTGAACTGAGGACAATTCACCATAAAGCAATAAATGTTAAATAGCAATTTTTTTTAACTGTTCACAACTCAAGAATTTAACACTAATCTCATTGAAATTTCTATATCATCACCATCATAATGTGTGTTCCATACTGGCATGGGCTGGACAGTTTGACAGGAACCGGCAAGCTAGAAGCCTCTGTCAAGCTCTATTGTCTGTTTTGGCATAGTTTCTATGGCTTTATAAATGTATGATAGGAATATAACAAATTTAGCAAAATGTTGAATTTTAAACTAAATATTTGTGGTAATTAAGCAAATTAGTCAAATATTTAAAATGATTTAGAATGTCTGTAGCGAGTTGGCTCCAGAGAATTGTACTCTTAATTTCCAACTTGAGAAGAATTTAACTTAATACAAGTTGTGAATATTATGTCTGATTATAAAACATTACTACCAGACGTTCTCTACCAGGTGAACATTTTTAACTGCTGTCTACTCGCGTGTCATTAACTTGATGTAAAGTAGATTAATTATAGAGAAGTAACTATGTTAATCCATGAAAGTGTGCAATGGTGCTCAACTATATCAATGCCAACTGGGTCCTTGGTGAGTGTTGTAACAATTGCAATAGAATGTATTTCATGTTTGCAAGAATAGTTGAATTAAATGCTGTTAAACCTGGCTGATTGCTTAAGGGATTTGAGTTCATTGTAGGAGCTGCTCGGGGCTGATGGGCAAGTAGGGTTTTTTTTTGTTTTTTTTACCTTCAATTTATAGATAGGAATAATGATTTAGATTGTTGACATTCATTAGTTTGTCTTAGGAGGATTATAAAGGTTTGGAAATTCAGCAACAGAAATTGTTAAAGATTAATTTTGTTTTGTAGGCTCAGTTTTATCTTTTTGAGAAAGTTAAAGATGATGGAGCTTTTGGTAAGGAAGAAGTGAAGTTGCGTTCTGAAATAATGGTTCCTCGCAGCATTATTGGCAGAATTATTGGCCGTGGCGGACAGAATGTAAGCAGACTTTGAATTTGTGTTGTGTGTGTTTATTACAGTATAGACAGGTGTAATGGTTGGTTTTTCTTTATTGTAAATATTTTCTCTTTCAGCTTCAAGAATTGCGGAGAGTTAGCCGTGCCATTGTGAAATTGCCTGACGACTTCACTGAAGATGATGTCCCTGTTACAATCATTGGAAATTTTTATTCTCTTCAGTCTGCCCAGCGACGAATCAGAGATCTCATGGTGTCGGCCCTTCACAGTGCAGGCCCTCCACAAATACCACACCAACAACAGCAACCACCATTGATTCCACTTCCCCAACCTCCCGTTTCCTATCATCAAAACAGGACAGTTAAAACCAGTAGGGAACAAGAAGTCAACTAATTGTACATAATTAACATCTCCCAACCCTGATCAGTTGTTAATCAAGTTATCAGGTTCTGATGACATGCCAAAGATGTCAATCCATTTTTAAGGATGTAAGTTGTGTAGATAAAAACTTTTAATTTAACTTTCTAGGACTAACACTGACTGGATTTCTTCCTTATTACATGAAGTAAATAGGTAAAACTTTTGGTTTCTTTTTATCCTCTTTCCTTTTTTATATAATTTCTTGTGTTTCTTTAACTTCATGTAATTATCTACTTCAAGATTTTACTTCTGTTTGAGAGACAGACAAAAGTGGTTTCTGTCAAATCGGGTTGTATAAAGAAAGGTGGGGGGGGGGACGACAAAATGACGGACGATTGCTATTGTTTGGATCTCTCTGTTTCACTGAGGGCAGCAATAATCTGTGTGTAAAGTAGGCAGTTGTTGAGGTTGGTTGTTGTTGCTGTAATTATTGATGAGGACTGTCCTCCACTATTCTCTATTGATAGCTGATAGTTGTTCAATACAGTGGGTAGGAGCTGTTAGCCTCTGTCCATTTTTGGACATTTTGACTTTCCCCTTTTTTTTCTCTTTTTTTTAAAATGAAATATCAAAAGGACACACAACTAATTGTTGAAACTCTACAAACTGGTTTATTTTTATTTATTTATTCTTACATGTCTATGATAATCATGAGCTATTTTGTTGGAAGTGGAGTCATTTTGAAATATAGGTATTCAGTTGAACAAATTTTAACCTGAGACCATTGTTGAATGTTGAACCTTGTCCGGCTCCTTTTTTTCTAAGGAAGTACAAAGTTTATTTTTGATACTTGTTGAGGTGCTTTAGAACTTTTAGATGATCTGCATCTGACCACCACCAAACATAATTGTTTGTGTTTGGGCTAAAACAGCTCTGTGTAACCTTTTTTTTTTTTTTTGTTATAAAATAATTAAAAAAAAAATAAAAATGAAAAAATTACTAAAATTTATATTTCAGGTGATTCTTTTTTTTTTTTTTTTTTTTTTTTTTTTTGTTTTCCTTGCCAACCCCACCACAAACAATTTGAACAACTTGTCAATATTAGAATGGAAACTATTTTTGTTCTTTAACTCTGCAACTAATGTTCACAGTGTCTGCCATGCAACCTTTGGTAGCTCTGAGACTTTCAGAGTTTCACTGATACATTTTATTCTTGTATTTATTGGATTAGCAATGGATTTCTGAAACTGTAAAATCAAATAGTTTTTCTTGTCACCACACACACTTTTTGTTATTTTACTTGACTCAATTTAGAAATGTTTTTGCTTTTAACTTTTTTGAGGAAAAGGAATTTCTTGATTTATTAACTTAACGTTAGCATGTGTTCACTGTTTGCAATCAATTTTAGACTTAGCACTTAATTTAGGAAATAGAGTAATATTGCCTTTAATTATGTGCCTTTGTTAGATATTTTTTTCTGATATCTCTTTCAAACTCTAAAAAAAAAAGTAAAAAAAATGAAAAAAAAAAAAAGGATAACTCTAGGTAAAAACCAGCAATGTTTTACATATAATTTGGAATTTTTTGCTCTAATTTCTTAAGATTTTGATTTTGATAGTGCTGGATTTTGGCACATTTAGTGTGTGTGTGTGTTGCTTATAACCACTGAGGCTTCAGATAGTATGTTCAGTTTTATTCTCTTAGATTTATTTTTGCACATTTTTATGAGTTGTAATAATAACCTTCTTACCAATCCATTTACAATCTAAAGCCTTTTATATTTCTTATTGGTGGTGACAAAATGAAGGTTGTAACAACCTGTTCATTTTTGAACTACAGAATTAGAGAAATGTGATATTTTTTAGATGGAACTATATTCAGGTTTTCAATTGAACGACAATCTTCTTGACTGAACACTCTAGTTGTGTACAACATTAAGTTCCCACCTATCCCAGAATTTGCAAGTTGAGCTGCAAACTCATTACATATTTCATGTGTACTCTCAATGCATTCAACCTAGACACCACACACTGCTTGTTCTAAATTTTATTTCATCAATTATAATTCTTTCTGAATATTGTAATTAAGTGCAGTAAATTGCACATATGCATTTCAAATATTTGGTGAACGTTTGATTGATCAGAAGCTTAAGATATAAAAACAGTATGTGCTATTTTGAGGCTGGAATATCCCTGTGGGAAAAGATTAAAATAAAAAGACAAATGCTATCTTCTGCTTTGTCGGGTAATTGTCTTGACTATTAGCAGTTTATTACACTGAAGGAAGGAAGGAAGAACAAGTTAGTGGGTTTTCAGTTGAGTCAATCTGTTCCCCCCCTTTCATCACTGGTTTGCCTGCATAACTCTCTTTCCTGTTGTTAGTTTGTGAGTGAATGAGTGAGAATATGCATGTCTATGTAATGTAAAGATCTTTTAAGCCAAAGACAAACACCATCTGAAAGAAATGAATTTTGTAAAAGAAAAAGGCTCTTTTTTTTCTTTTTTTTTTACTTCTCTAGCAAAGAAATAAATTATTATTCAATCTCACAATGAGGTGGTTTCTTTCTTTCTAGTTCATTTGCCTTTTTGTTTCCTTTTTTTTTTTTTAGTTTTTTTTTTGCAAATACTCCTCTTGCAGTTCCAATGACACACACGCACGCACACACACACACACACACACACACACACACACACACACACACACACACACACACACACACACAGAGGCTACCTAAGAAAATAGTTGTGAAAATGTATGGGTTTACAATGAATATTGTGGATATTCTCTGTAATCAACCTTCAATTTAAAAGATTGTCTTTAATGCTTCATAAATACATCCGGTTCTGTTAATAGATGTAACTATTGCAAATGTACACTTTAAAGATGAGGGTTAGCCTGAAGAATTTTTGTGGGGTCGGACATAACCTTTATGAAACTTAGTATAAGGAGTCCAAAAGTTGAAGATAAAGAATTTTGATATAGTTACTGTTTTTTTCAAGTAAGAATTGATTTCTTTAAAATAGTTTTTATTTTTTTGAAGTCTAGTTTTGGAATATTGAAAGTTTGATTCTACTCAACATGTGGCTTGGGTTATTCTTCAAGAAATTACAATTTTTCATCTTTAAAGAGATTTCTGTTATTTCAAGTTCTACTGTTATTACATCTGTGGATTAAACGAGATTAGTGCAATAGCAGGAGTAAGAAACTCACTGTTTTTATCAGCAGTCTGATCCTGCCCACCCACCCTCTAAAGCCCTTCCATTACCTTCTCTGAGCTTGCTAAAATAAGTCTTGGGGGCAGGTAGGTGCAGTCAGTTCAACAGATTCTGCTATATTTTATGAAATAGGAAAAGTAAACTTGGTTCTGGCAAGATTTGAACCAAGGATAGTGAGGATTGCTGAGTAGAGACAATGAATCAACTTCCATTTTCTCTCTACACTTCAGTTATGGGAAACCTATGATGTTGGGAATAATTAATTAAAATAGTTGTTACCTCTGGATTGGTTTTGTTATTGTGAAGTGTAGACCAACTTCTATATTTTCAATGACTCCAAGAGAATTGTCCTTGATTTCAGATGTTACAATATAAAGATAGCAGAGCAGAGCCTGCTCTAACAATTTTGTGTGAATAAAAAAAAGAAACTACTGACTGACCTGTGAAGAAGAGATGGATAACTGTAGAGACACTAAAAGTAGGGGAGGTGAAAGTAAAACAAGTTTAATGCTATGGAAGTAAATTTGGCGGGCGAAATATGGATAATGCTTTTTTGGACGGAGCCCAAGATTTCTGGTAAATATTCTGGATAAGGGAGGTGGGTAGCACTGAATTAATATTGCACTAGATTGAAGATTTTTTTTTTTTTTTGTTATGGTGATTATATAAAAGTTGCCTCAAGCCAACATAGATGCACACAAAGCAATGTTTATGTAACGAGAGAGTTGCAGGTAAGAAGGGCAGAACTATATTTTAAGGTTTTGCAATCAAAACTGCAAAAGTTTTATTAATACTAATTTTAAAATTTTGTTAAAAGCACTTAAAGATTTAAGTAACAGATTTAAAAACAAAAAAAAAGTCCTGGTGTTGATTCATTTGACTAAAAAGTCTTTAAGGTGGTGCCCCAGCATGGCCATAATTTAATGACTGAAATAAGTAAAATAATAAGATTGTTTCTTATTGTGCATATATAATACATGTATATGGATGTGTGCATCATCATCATCATCATTTAAAGTCCATATTCCATGTTGGCAGGCAAGGATTGCATGCTTTGAAAGGATCAGGTGGGTCCAGAGTCCCATCGGGCTCCAACTATCTGCTTTGGCAGGGTTTCTATGGTTGGATGCCCTCCTTAACTCCAACCACTTTACACTGTGGACTGGGTATTTTTTGTTTTATGGCACCTGCACCAGTGAGGTTACCCTGCAGCCTGCAAGACTACAATTCCCTTCAGCTGAGTTGGGACTACAAGAGAGAGGGAGGTGACTTTATGCTAGGAGAAGGAATCAGAATAGAGGAGATATAAAAGAGGATTGGGAAGAGAGAGAGAGTGGTGATAATGAGGTGTGGCCTTGAGATAAGAGGTGATCAGGGACAGAAGAGGAAGTGAGGGTGGAAGAATATTTGGGAGGGTGAGAGATGGCTAGGCATAGGGGGATGAGTAAGAGAATGAATATATGGGTAGGGTTGAGGGGGTGAGCAATGATACATAAGTACCAGTTGTGTACTGGGTCGATCTAATCGACTAGCCCCCCCCCCACTCCCCCAAAATTTCAGGCCTTGTGCCTAGAGTAGAAAAGTATATATTTTACAGACAGATATACTTCTTATTCTCATAATGCTCCCAGGTCAATTTTAATTGGACAGATCTATGATGAAAGGTATTCCAGATGTGACCATCCTGCCTAATACAGCAGAGACCACAGTCTTCACTGTGTTCCTTTATTTAACCCCTTAACATTCTGATTACTCTGTCAAAACCTAATGCTTATTTATTCATTTTGTTTTTAATTAATTATGCATCATCTCATAGTGTTGAGATTCCAGTGATGTGATTATTCATTTTTAGAATGACATTGAGGAGTAAGTGTGAGAGGCTGGATCTGGTTGGTCTGAGCATAAAACGGGAAGAATATTGAGGCCTGATATGGCCAGTTTAAATGCTAAAGGGTTAAGGTGTGATTTGAGAGGGATTTGGCTGCTATTTCTTGCAAGTTGTGTAAAGTTTCTCTTTGTTGTTGTTTAGCCCCAGGTCAGTCCAACTGTGGCCATTCAACCATTTTTTCATCTACACAGGAACCCCATGACCTCATTCTCTAAGCTGTCCTAAGAGTGAAAGTGTGTCATATGAGGCAGGATTTGACAGGTATTTTTAGCAAGTTGAATGACTGTATAGAGGCTCCCTCTTGTGATAGGAATGAAACATAAAAAAACATTTAATCCCCACATTAAAAATATGTGTTTGGTGGGGGGGAGTGATGAGAGAAAGGAGGAGGAGGAGGGAGTAGAAAAAAAAGAATAATTAGAAACAGGAAATAATGTTGATAAAGGTGGGGAAGGCGTAGGAATAAAATTGGTTTTGTTTATGGAAAGGAATGGAATAGGATTGGCAACAGGTGTGGCAGTGTTTAGGATTGTTATCAAATAACACTGCTGCCTTCGGTCTGTGTGTGTGTGTGTTTGTGTGAATGCACACACACATCTAAAGACATACCAAAGAGAGAGAGAGAGAGAAGGTCTGCACCTAAGCAAGTCTACTGATAGATATATATATATATAGAGAGAGTTATGAATCAAAAAAGCAGTGAGTCAGTGCCAGCATTTTGGATGTTTTGGCCTCTCAATCATAAGATAATGATGCCAATCTCAATTCAAGGCCACTCTCGGTTCTGCTGCTCATTCCAAAGACTACTTCTGTTCACCTCATTTAATTCTTCAATTCTTAAAACTGTTCAGTGTCAAGTATGAGTTTCCCTTCAGATGAATATCTTTGATATTGTATGTGTTTGAGAGATCTAGAGCAGGGATGGGTGAAATTGGTACAAAATCAGTCGACATTTAATTCCTCACACAGATACAAGGGCCTTGCTGATGGCCAACCAGCTGAGAGGTTGATGATGTGTATCCTGTCAGTGTATTGTGTTTGTGGTTAAGTCACTTAACTCTAAAATGGCCAAGTCCATCTAAATAACTGTGAAGTAGGAAATATTTGTTAACAAGAAGAGCATTGTTAAATTTGAGAGCCATGTGAGACTGCAGTGTTTGGAGAGAGGATGGTCTATGCAAGTGGATTTGCTCCAGGTACATTCTCTGAAGTATGAACCAATGATAGAACCTCTATGTAGTCATTTGTTCTCCTAGAAATAGCAGTGAAATCTCCCTCTGTCAAATGCAAAGCTTATTTATTTACATTGTTTCGAGTTAACCTTGCATTTATCTCTTAGCTGTGAGATTTCAATGATCTGATTGTTTATTTTTAGAATGACATTGTGGGATAGGTGTGATAGGCTGGATCTGGCCAGTTTGAACATAAAGCAGGTACAATATTTGGGCCTGATTTGACTGGTTTAACTGCTAAAGGATTAAATCATACACTACTTTCTTTAAAACAAAAGGGACAGATTAGATAATGGGATACGAGATACATTGGTTGAATCCTGCCAAAATAAATGTTCTCAATTCTACAGATAAAAGATTCTTATTTCAGTTGCTTAATTCTTCAAAAGAAATAAGTATTGGTAAAATAATTCACTTTCTGGTCTCTAATAGTAATAATAATAAGTTAATGTTTAAATAATGATGATTATGGATATGGCTAAAAGGCAACTGAAGGTTGTGTGTGTGTGTGCGCTAGAAATAAATTTGTTTCCAATACAGAAATTATAGCTTCCAGTTTATTTCTCTGGTTAAGAATTGCCTCATTGTTGTGGAAAGAAGCTTTACCATATGCCATGGGCCCAATAATAATAACTTGCGTAAATGAGCCTGTAATCGCTCAGATTTTGGATTTCTTGGATGTGTTATATGCTGGGGCAGTGTGAAATTCCTTGCAGCTGAACGAAGTGATGGAATGTCTCCCAAGACCTTAACAAGCAATGATGCTTTTTATTAAAAGATGGAAATGGCTGCAGCATCAGAACAATAGAAAAAGAAGAGAGATGCTGGTAATGGTGAGAGGGTGGGGTGGGGGTGAGGTTATGTGTATAATTTGAAGTGTTTGGAAGAATTTCTGGGTGATTAAAACCAGAACTGAGGTTGATGTGAAGATTAGCTTCTTCCCATATAATAAGAAAGAATTTGGTTCAGGACAAGCTGGACGTAGTCATTACATGTTTTATCAGTCTGAATATATATAGAAATATCTAGACAGAATGCAAATTATAAACTCTTTATTATACATATCTATGTGTGTATATATGTCTGTATATACATTTTGCAATGTAAAAATGTATCCACCTATATACATTATATATATATCAAATCATGTAAATATATCAAATTAAAGATACTACAATGGACAATACCAAGTGGACTCTCACCTATGACCTTATGTTTTTACCAAAAGCCAACTCCCTCCTTCACCAATATCCAACTCCCTCCTTCACCAAAAGCCAATCTCTGAAGAATGGCCATTCTTTTCTACTCTAAGTACAAGGCCCGAAATGTTTGGGGGAGTGGGGCAGTCGATTAGATCGACCCCAGTACGCAACTGGTACTTATCTTACCCCAAAAGGATGAAAGGCAAAGTTGACCAAAGACAGACGAAATACCATTAAGCATTTTGCCCGGCATGCTAACGTTTCTGCCAGCTCGCCGCCTTGAAGAATGGCCATCAAGAAGCAGTACCCCACCATGACCACACCCTTTGCACTGAAGTGCATGAAAAAAATAAGAGTGCTCCAGCATGGCCACAGTCGAATGACTGAAACAAGTAAAAGATATATATATATATATCGTTTTTAGAAAAACAAATCTTGAGAAGCACACTCTAAGAAGTAGAGCAGTCTATATTTTTTTTAATAAATATATAAAATAATAATAATTTGATAAGTATAATCTATGATGCATAAATTATAATGAGTGTTTATGATAAACTTTATGAACACATGTTCAGACCTACATTCGTGTACTGCTTCCATATGTAGAACAGTTCTGCTGCTACACAGACACACAACCGTTCTAGAGAAGAAATTCAGGATTCTCTTCCTAGCAGACGTTCAACCACACCAGCACAGCACTCTAACACTACTACAACCGTCTCTGTTCCTTTGAACTGAGGAATTGTAGCGCCAACCTTTTTCTCCTGGTCTCAGATCTTGCATTAAACGCTCCACCAGTCACTTTTCTAGGAACTGCACATCCTTGCTTATTGCCTCGCACTTTACTTCCGTTTCCACCACCCACCCCTTTACACATTGACAAAAAAGAAAAAGAAAATTCAAGCTGAGCCCATGTCGAATCACTGTGGGTGTGTTTAGAGCCCTTGCTATCGTTCTGATTTAAGCGAGTCTGTGTGTGTGTGTGTGTGTTGTCTTTTTTTTTTTTAATTGTTTTGCTCTACGTAAGGTGGTCGATGGAGCCCAGCACGCAGTGAAACCTCAAAAGTTAGCCATCGGGTTCCTTTTGTGGGGTTCACCAATGTTAAAAGAATTCTTTAAACATGTATTTCTTTCTCTGATGTATTTACACAGTAAATGTACACTTATAAACATAGTTCTGTGATTACAATTCAATATATGCATTGTTGTATACAAAACATATATTCAACGCACAACCTTTCTCTTCGCTCTGTCGATTCTTCGTTTCCCGCCCTCGTCATCTGCGCCTCTCTCTCTCTTCCACAAATACACGTTTCTTTTGTATTCTCTTTGAAATACCGAAGACTCTTCCATAACACACTCTTACGACCACCTAGCTTCCTAGTCACACGCATAAATATTTATTTTCTCACCCATACACGCTTTTGTCTTTTTTGTTTTACAAACACGTTTTTACACATGATTTATGCAGGAAAATACATTCCCCTGCAATCATACACATATCTATGTGGGTGCCATACACACACACATACATGCGTGCATACTACACATGAATACATATATACGTAGATGACACACACTCACACACATACATATATTAGTTGGTGGGTAAAAAAAAAGATGGGGTGGAGATTGCTGTGATAAAATACAGTCGTCAAAATAGAGCATCCATCCATTGGAGAGAGGAGGGGAGAGAGAGAGCACGTGTGTGTGTGTGTGTGCTCAGAACGAACACACTACAACACCTCGATTATAAATTGGAGAAGGATTTGAAATAATAAAAATGATAAGAATAATGATATAATTTCGAATACAATTCCTGTTTCAATGACAATAATAATGTTGATGTTCATGATGGTAAAGAAGAGAGAAGAAAAGTTGAAGTAGCAGCATCAAACGCAGCAGGCATGGATCTGGCGTAGTTTCTCTAACAAGGAAGTGTAACGGCATCATTACCATCATCATTACCATCGTTACAACCACCGCCACCGCCACCACCACCACCACCATCACCAGCTTCTCCTTCTCCTTCTTCTTCTTCCCCGTCGCCGCTACCGTCACAAGCACCACCAGCAGAATCACCAATTACTACCAACAGCAGAGTATCTCCTACAATAGCAGTTACAGGGCAAAGCCCAGTCAGTATCAAACGTGTCATCATTTTGTTCGTTTGTTCGCTCATTCATTCCTCATTGGAACCGATCGCTACGGTCGGTGGGCAAATTTTGAAAACAAAAAACCTCTACGAGTTGTTTGTGTCACACATACATAAAGGGTCGCAAGGCGACAGACCAGAATCCGAAGCAGCTCGGTTGTGTATGTGGGGGGGTTGCTAGGAACGAAACCGGCAACATATCACAATGGTGAAGCCACCTAATGACTCCAGCACTTACAAGTTGGTCGTAGTAGGAGAAGGTGGTGTCGGTAAGTCGGCGCTCACTATCCAGTTCTTTCAGAAACTGTTTGTTCAGGATTATGACCCAACAATTGAGGATTCGTACATACAACACGAAGATGTTGATGGAATATGGTGTGTTTTGGACGGTAAGTGTCCCACTATGCAACTTCATACCCTTCTCTCTCTCTGTGTGCTTATTTCTTTCATCTTTTACATTCACACGCGCCTTCCCCCCCCCCCCCCCCTTTATTATCCATTCCACACTCTAAACAGCCTCATTTACTTTCTTTTTCTCTTCTCTGCATCATGTCACACAAACACATTTTCATTTATTCCTCTTTCTTACTCCTTTTTCATGTCCACACTATCCCTTCTCTCTCTCTCTCTCTCTCTCATTCATATAACATCCACCCACTTTCTTCTTTCCTTTCTCTTTCAACGTTATTCTTTCATTTTCGTTCTCTCCCCTCCCCACCACACTGCTTCCATTTTCCTTCACTTGCTCTCGTTGCCACACTCATTCATTTATTCTTTGTCTCTCTTGGATAATCCTTTCCGTTCACATGTGCAGCATGACTATTTTAAAAACACATAAACGCACCTATCTATACACACACACAGGAAAAATATAGGAATTCTCGAACGAAGAACAACGAGGCCGCTCATAAATCTGTCCACTTGTCTGCGTAGTTCTTTGTGTCTGTGTGTGTTTATGTATGTATGTTGTATACTACAACCTTAAGTATATTTTTCAACTGTTGGTATTGAAGAGAGCCTATTGATAGAAAGATACAAGTCACTATCTACACATGTACCACTGTATGTGTGCTTGTATGTGTGTATTGTGTGTGTGTGTATACGCACTAGATATGTATCACAGATTCATTTCCTTTATACGCTCAAAAAATAAAACCAGCAGAATAAAAAAAAAACGCACATTTACAGAAGCACACATACATAGATTCAAAGTCACACACACACACGCGTATACATACTGCTGTTGTTTCATTGCTGTGCGCCTATTGAGGAGGACTAGACGCAAAAGATAAGGACAGATTAAGTCAAAATGTGTTATTAATCAACATGTTTAAGTCGTGTTAACAAATTCTAGGTGCCTCTCCACCACTGTTTCAACACACACACACACACACCTTGCATTCACGCAAAGATCTGGTACCACCAGATTAAGAATCCGCCTCACATGGTGGACTACTTGCAATACTACTTGTCTAAACCCATAGACTTATCGGTGAACCTCATAATTCCTTATATCAATACTGTATATATCTGATATGTTATCGATTACAAGGGAATTAAAAGCCCTTTATGTTGTATGTTCAAATATTGTTCATTCTTGTAGGATCGATAAAATAAAATGCCAGTCAATTACTGGGTGGGTTCAACAAGTCTGAGATTAAATTGAATTATTATAATAATAGATGACCGGCAAAACCGATGGAACTTGAAGACGTAAAAGGACGAAAAAAGACATTTAGTCTTCAGTGTTGCGCTTTTACCATTTTACGGCCGTATGTTGTATTAGTCATAATTATATTTTTTTAGGACTGAAACCAAAACTTCAAACTTATCAGATTAGAAAAATGGTAATTTACAACGTTCAAGCACTGCTTGACGATGATATTGGTAACATAATAAGTAAAAGGAAATAACCTCCAATTAGGGTTATTGGTACACTTCATCGAAATGTGACATTCACAACATTTGAATAGCTGTGATCCATTGAAATAATCGACTCTAGTATATAATTGATACTTAGTTTTTCGATTCTGATAGGAATAAATGATGTTAGGTTTTTACTCTTGGCAGGATTTAAATTCAGGATCTTGAGAAGCCCCTATAATGTCATAAAACGTCGGTCCGTTGGCTCTTTACCGTCTGTGTGATTTACAGACTTCTTAGAATTCTTTTTTTGGCAATATCACAAAGCGTTTGGGGAGTGAAAACGGGATGCTGTTTTGACCCGGGCTTTAGCAGCACAAATGAAGTGAAAGTAGATTTGATAGGGAATTGAAACCTTGTTACATACTCAGTTCGGTGTTACAAATTTGAGGTTATTTCGCTAATACATCTTTCATCTTCTTTATAACAAGAAATTTTCACCTCAAATTGAGCCTTGTGCATGCCTAATATGTATTTTATCGACCCAGATGAGTTGAAGTTAGCCTCTTAGGATTTGAACCTCAACTGAACAGATATAAAAATTGTCGTGTTAAGTGGAATTTAACTCTAGAATCATGAAGGGCCAAACTGAATACATTTATTCTGAATCTCCACCACACACACATAAATTAAAAAAGAAAATCCAGGACTGCCGGAGACAATGAATGTGTGAATTATATCGTTTGTTACTTTCTCAATCGTTACAAAGGGGGTAAATGTAAGAATTTTAATCAGGAATCGAAACTGTTGCAAAGCGTATTCACTACAGAAGAACCTCATTACTTTCATGTTGGGAAAGACGGGAAATTGTTTTCGAGTTTATATCATAATTGCAACGAAAGCTCAACCTATTGATTGCATATAATTGTAGAAAACACAAGAAAACGGACAATGTGACAAAAAAAGTGTCTGATTAAATATCTTGGAGAAATTCGTTTCGTCCATCATCGACGTTACTCAGGTGTCATTTGGATTCGATTAAATCGACTAAATATGTGTGTGTGTGTGTGTGTGTGTACCTCCGGTCATTTAAGTCTGACGAGTTGCCTATACGGCTAAGCGCTTTATAGGCGCGAAACCAGTGGTCACTCTCTGACCGCCAACAAACAACCTTCTATATATATACTTCTTTTGCAAATGTGTTGTGTGGTCGTGTGCTCAATATATTCTTCTTGTATTATGATTCGACCTACTACTTGATTGGTACCTTATTTTATTGATCCTTAGATGGTTAAAAGGCAAACTTGAGCTCAGCAGTATTTGAACTCTAAAAGTAAAAGGTATTAACTGAGTCTTGCAGGGAATTTTGCCCGACGCTCTACCGATTTTGCCAATCCACCAGCTCAGATATTGTTCCTCTATTAATTACATGCGTGTATATATGACAATGCGTACAGATACCAATTTCTTTCTCGTATATAACTTGGATATCATTACAGAAAAAAACACGCAATTCTGTTTGCCAGAGTTGAAAACATGACAACATTCAAAGACATCTTAAATCAACGAAAGCACTTGAAAGTGAGGGGTGTATGTCTGAATATGAATTTGGTTTCGGTTGTGAGTGTGTGAATGTACACTTGTCCATGTGTTTGTCCAAACCACATGTCTGGGATATTGAACCAATTAGTTGCTAAAATATATTTCACGGCAAGCGTTTCGTTTTTCTTTTGATTGATGCTATTATATACGCTACCATAACCCTCAATTTTATTAGCTGATGGAGAAGAACAAGTTGTAAAGGCCAAAGTGCTGTGACGACTGGACATTCGTCATTGGTTCACACCACGTCACAGAATCTGGAATCGTTATTACTCTTAGGGATTTACTTAATTCAGACGGTGACGAAGATTTGTCAGTCTTCTGTCCATGTTTTCTCCTCATTCGCCAGTCTATTTAAGTTACACGCACACAGACACACATTGATTAAAGGCAATAACTTGTTGAAGTCGATGGCTGGTGGTGTTCAAAGCTTGTTTCACTTTTAGCTACAAGGCCAGCAATTTTCAGGAAAGGGGTTAGTCGATACAATTGACCAATACTCGACTGTCCAACATTTTATTGACCCTGAAAGGATAAAAAGCAAAGTTGACTTCGTCAGGATTGGAATTCAGAACGTAAAAAAAAAAAACAAAAAAAAAAAACAAAAAACCCCGGAATAAATACAGCAAGACATTTTTTTCCCGATACTTCTATGATTTTACCATCACGTCATTCTTTTATAGTGTTAGAAGATGAAGGACATGAATTTCTTCATATTTGTCCTTTGTCCTTTAACATCTCTATAAATGTTCCTGTTGTTTAGCTTCAGATCAGCCGTGATTCAAAGGATTTACGATCAGAAGCAGTCAAGCTGTGACAATCTCGTCTGTGCATCCGGTACTGCATTAACCAATGAGTTTTTCCCTTTTAAGATAACACAGGGAAATTGAATGAAGATTTGGCTGCTATTTCTAGTAATTCGATAATGTTATTTCTTTTTGAACACATACACGCACTATTTAAAGGAACGTATGGAGGGGTCATATAAAGGTTTTCGGCACTATCACGCTATTAGATGTCAGAAGTGAAAGTAGTCGCTGTCTGTCAGCCTGCTTGCCTGTCTGCCTGCATGCCTGCTGCTGGCCTGTCTGCCTGCTTGCCTGCTGCTGGCCTGTCTGCCTGCTTGCGTGCTGAGCTATCTGTCTGTCTGTCTGTCTGTCTGCTGGTTTGAGTTGATACTTTGGCTTACTTACTTACTGATATCTATCTACTATGTATCTATCTATCAATTATTAGAAAACACAAATTTAATATAAAAACATTTTCCTGAAATTGCAAATTATTTAAAATATAAAAATATAATTTTCAACAGAGAGAATTTATCAAAATAGAAAACAAATGAAGTTTGAAGTTAAGTTTAAAAATAAATGTGATACTTATGCTCCGTAGATACTTATACTCTGTAATGTTTCAAACGCATGGATATAGGTGTCGAATTTGTTCCAATAACTTCTGGAAGATCTCATCCTTGAATTCGTAACGCCACATGAATTCTATTAGATGTGTTTGCAGTAAATTCCGGGTTGTCCCATTTTCTCTTTTGTTCTGGTTCTTGGCATGTTTTCATAGGCATTCGATGTGATTTGTTGTGGCAAATGTAACCGGATCAACAAAATTTATTGAATGGTTCACGGTTAAATGTCTATATCCTAGCGTGTTTAGTGTATTATATGAACGCCAGAGGTCAGAAATTATTGTTGTTCCTGGTAAAATCCGCTCTTGTATAATTTCTAAAAGGGTATCAGATGATCGATCTTCTACCGCAACTAAAAAACATCTTCTCGTATCTCTTTCTAACGCACCAAACACCCACTGCGTTTTAACCCGATGGCCAACATTATATTTTCTTCTAACAAACGCACTTTCATCTATCTCCACTATTCGGTTTGGTCCGCCTAACTTAATATTTTGCGCAATATAATACTCTGCACATACATCACGGCAGTAATTCCTCCAATCTGTTACAGCTACATTTGCTATACGACATTCCTGGCCTAAATTCTTAGCTAAATCTCCCTTAGCCCAATAATATAATATATCTATAATCTGCTCGCTTTTCAGTTTGCTATTATCTAGAAATTTCCCTTTCTAATGGAAATCAGTTTTCTACAAGGCCTTCCACATGACCATATCATGCCATCGGACAAATTGTTTTTGGCCACTTCCCTCATGCTAGCTCCACAAGAGGGACATATTTTTTCAGTATTTAACAATCCGTATGTCTTGAGCCAGTGAATACTAGCTGCTGTTGTTGCGGTGGCGATGGCAATGTCGCGGTGATTAATTCCATTTGCACTGGGATATGTAGAAGTCATCGTGAAAAACCTGCAACTAATTTGTTCTCGTGTAGATTTCAATTTGAATTACGCGCGCTTTTGGGTGTTCGTTGGTGGGTATGATGGGTAATTCTTGTAGAATTCCGTAGAATTTAAACAAGCGAAGGTAAGGTGGACGAGAATTTAAACAAATGAAGTTCAGTTTAAAGTTTATAAATAAATATATTTCATTCCATGTTCAGTTTAAACTTTATGAATAAATGTATTTTTGCATTATTCATTATTGTTTTTAAAAATAAATCACATATACCCATCATACCCACCCAAAAGCGCGCGTAATTCAAATTGAAATCTACACGAGAACAAATTAGTTGCAGGTTTTTCACGATGACTTCTACATATCCCAGTGCAAATGGAATTAATCACCGCGACATTGCCATCGCCACCGCAACAACAGCAGCTAGTATTCACTGGCTCAAGACATACGGATTGTTAAATACTGAAAAAATATGTCCCTCTTGTGGAGCTAGCATGAGGGAAGTGGCCAAAAACAATTTGTCCGATGGCATGATATGGTCATGTGGAAGGCCTTGTAGAAAACTGATTTCCATTAGAAAGGGAAATTTCTAGATAATAGCAAACTGAAAAGCGAGCAGATTATAGATATATTATATTATTGGGCTAAGGGAGATTTAGCTAAGAATTTAGGCCAGGAATGTCGTATAGCAAATGTAGCTGTAACAGATTGGAGGAATTACTGCCGTGATGTATGTGCAGAGTATTATATTGCGCAAAATATTAAGTTAGGCGGACCAAACCGAATAGTGGAGATAGATGAAAGTGCGTTTGTTAGAAGAAAATATAATGTTGGCCATCGGGTTAAAACGCAGTGGGTGTTTAGTGCGTTAGAAAGAGATACGAGAAGATGTTTTTTAGTTGCGGTAGAAGATCGATCATCTGATACCCTTTTAGAAATTATACAAGAGCGGATTTTACCAGGAACAACAATAATTTCTGACCTCTGGCGTTCATATAATACACTAAACACGCTAGGATATAGACATTTAACCGTGAACCATTCAATAAATTTTGTTGATCCGGTTACATTTGCCACAACAAATCACATCGAATGCCTATGGAAACATGCCAAGAACCAGAACAAAAGAGAAAATGGGACAACCCGGAATTTACTGCAAACACATCTAATAGAATTCATGTGGCGTTACGAATTGAAGGACGAGATCTTCCAGAAGTTATTGGAACAAATTCGACACCTATATCCATGCGTTTGAAACATTACAGAGTATAAGTATCTACGGAGCATAAGTATCACATTTATTTTTAAACTTAACTTCAAACTTCATTTGTTTTCTATTTTGATAAATTCTCTCTGTTGAAAATTATATTTTTATATTTTAAATAATTTGCAATTTCAGGAAAATGTTTTTATATTAAATTTGTGTTTTCTAATAATTGATAGATAGATACATAGTAGATAGATATCAGTAAGTAAGTAAGCCAAAGTATCAACTCAAACCAGCAGACAGACAGACAGACAGACAGATAGCTCAGCACGCAAGCAGGCAGACAGGCAAGCAGGCTGACAGACCAGCAACAGGCATGCAGGCAGACAGGCAGACAGACAGCGACTACTTTCACTTCTGACATCTAATAGCGTGATAGTGCCAGGTTTTCTCCTGAAGTGATCCAACTAACAGCCGTCTATTTACAATGCTGAATAAGTATCAGAAGGCATGCGAATATTAGTTCGTTGCATGAGCAGCAGATTTTGTAACGGTCATGCTTGTTTCGAATGGGAATCGAAACCGAACCGTTAAAAAAAAATGAGGGTTAACGAGTGCCATGTCTTGCTTTCCTAAAAGTATTTATTATTGATATACGTATCTCATTAATGAAGATATACTAATGGATGTGCACATGACTAGCAAAAATCCACTAAAATATAAGTTATTACATACAGTAACATAGGAAGATGTGGTACACGCTCGTGTGTGTGTGTGTGTATAAACGCGCCTTCATATACACCTAAGTACCTCGCATTCAACCACACAGAACTTGCGAACACTAATTCTTTTCTTTCAACCTGTTTAGCAACGAATAGTCTTCAGATTTCTCATCTTATCACGGTTTAATGCTTCTACTCTCAACCATCACCACCACCACTACCGTGCGTGAACTCGGCTTTCCTAAGGTGTGACATGTGTCTTTCAAAAAAATTAATGGTGGCAAACTATTTCACCAGCATAGCTCTACACAAAATGTCATTACTTCCATTCCCACTTTTTACCCTTCCATCTCCATATCTTCACAACCTGTTACTTTCTTCCTCATCTCCTGCCTCACCACCGTTCATACCATCCTTTGCTCGCCCATGAGGCTTGTCTTAATCAACTTCATTGTTTGAATTGGAAATCAGAACACAAAAGATTATGTCGGCGTGCCGTGAGACGAAGTGAATAAAGATTAATGTCTCCAGTGGATCCCATTGTGGGACAATGTCTACCGATTAACATAGCATATTCTTCTAATGCTAATGGTTATCTTTGTTTACCACGTTATTTGAATTCCCTGGTGCCTGAGCTCTTTCC
The DNA here is from genome assembly GCF_046866305.1 of Octopus bimaculoides. NCBI lineage: Eukaryota > Metazoa > Mollusca > Cephalopoda > Octopoda > Octopodidae > Octopus > Octopus bimaculoides. The sequence goes on from NC_142936.1 coordinate 890,054, forward strand.
TCACAAAGAACCAAAGCCTTATCTCTAGAATTTGGATAACAAAAATAAGTGTTACATGTTGAACATCAGAAAAGTATTGCTTATATTTTTACCATTCTACTTATTGTACCCATATATGACAGAGTTGAGGTGGGCAGGCAAGCACAGGGAACCCCTAATACTGTCGGGAAAGGGTGTGCACTCTAATATACCCCCCCCCCATTCCACGAAAATATTTTAAAATTAGACCAATTTTAGCGGTATTTTGAAGCCATATGAAATGGGTACTTAGACACACCCTGAGAAGCAGTATTTAGTAATTAAATAACTGAGGTCATTTACTAATTATTAGCCATTAATTATAATATCTCAGTCAAAAGTTGAAACTTATGGCAGACTCTAAACTTCAGTAATTAATACATTCTTTCTATGTGTAGACATTAAGCTTGGGACTGTATGAAATGTTTGGACTGCATCATTATCCTTTTATACAAATACGTGTTTGTAAGCACAACCTTAAAACCCGTCGGAAGTTGAGTGTAACAAAACATATTTAGACATTACTCATGCCAGTGATAGATTAATTACTTCATAACAATCAACCCCATTTTTAATTACCATGATATCACGGTAATGATATGGTAATTAAAAGTACATTTAAATAAACTTTATACTTTGTACTTTCCATGATGCGGTATTTGTTATAGGATATGGCTTGTAAAAGCTGAGCTTTTCCTTATTATTTTGATCACAATTACAAATTTTTTCCAGTGAAATCATTGTTAGATGTTCATTTTCTATCCTTGCATATAGACTGGACAATTTGACAAGAGTATGTGAGCCAGGGGACTGTGCCAAGCTTTAATGTCTGAGTTGGCATGGTTTCTTTGGCTGGTGCTGCAAGGCAAGACCACCCCCCTCCACTGAGTAGGGGAATTAGTATTGAATGAGGTGGCTTTCTAGCAGCTGCTGAGAGGTTAAAGTATGACTAAAGGAAAGGCACAGATGTCTTACTGTGAGTGGGGTCACACGGCTACCCCAGTTGGAAAAGAAAGAGGATAGTGTCGAAGATGTTTCACGGCATAATCTAAAAGGGGGGCATGTAGAAGAAAGTAGGGGTATCAATCTGTTGGTTACTTTTTTCAGCAGGTTGTTTGTTCTTACATTGAATTCTTAGAAAGCAGATCAGTGTTTATCTAGCATTGTTGATTCTAACAAGGTTTTGTTTTTAAAATTTTCTCAGAGTGAAGTCACAGTATCGTGGTAGTAACACCATTATCATTTTAAATCATAGCTTTGTCAAAATCACTGGATATAATATTACACATGACACTCTATTATCATTTTAATCTAAAACAGAAGCTGGAATTCTTCTTATGTTAGGAGGCCACGTTGAAGCTAGCTGCCATCTGAGAAAGCCACCTTAATAAATCTTTAACATGTCTCAATCTCACTTATTGTATAAAATATTCATTCTTTTAGCTTTTGAGAGAGCACATTCAAAATGAGATAATTCAAAAATGGAGTGGCGTGAATGATGTGATCGCAGAATACTGAAAGTACAAATTCCACTGGGCTGGACATGTTGCAAGGTTCACAGACAAGGTTCACATGCAGTTGTCAAGTGGTATCCAAGAGACTGGAAAAGGCCCCTTGCCTCCATGAGGGCCACACATAGCATTCCTGGTGTTTCATCCTTGAAACCATTTGCAGTAATGATTGCTTCAATTGATAAAGAAAAAATTTCCTATCCTTGTACAAAACCTTTAAAACAAATCGCAACAGCATAAAAATACCAACTTGATCTAAAATCATGGAATTATGTGACTAATATCAGTGTGCTGGATTGCAATGTTAAACTAATCTAAACTCACAAGCTACCAGTAAAATGCAAATAGTATTTTAGTATAAAATCACAAGATTGTGAAATAAAATCGTGACATCACATGGTTTTGCATCAATATTAAAAAAAAGATACCTCAATAAGTTTGAAGTGATGCTTAGAAATTGTCTTGTAACTAGTCAAATGATTGGATCCAAATGAGAAAAGCCATCTCTCCGCCATAGAGTCTTGTACAGAAATAAAGTAAATTCTTAGTAAATAGTTGATTGGACCACAGTAAATGAACTTATGTGACCTGAGAGTCAGAGGTCATATCTTGCACTGTGACTCATCCAAAGCTGTTCCTTTTCACAGTGCCTTCTTGACTTGTGCCTCTTAAGCCAGAGTGAGAGAGAAGCTTATGTCAAGTGATTTACCAAACTACTGAATCAGAGAGAAAGCTGAAATTCCTGACACTATTAAGAGTTTGCCTCTAATTATCTCTTAAAAAGTTTGACCCTGGGTGGAACAACTGACCCATTTTCTACCCTCAGCAGATATCCATGAGTTGTCTGTAAATGTTCTCTTTCTCACTGATTTTGAAAGAAGTGCTTATGTTTACAAAGTAGTTGACCCTCTGTGACATAGTTTTCATTTTCTGTTGCAAGCAAACTACATCAGGTTTGTTATATTTGTACTTGGTGAAAGTTTTAATGGAAATGCTTCACCATTATTCCTTGCAATAATATTTATGTATCTATTCAGAAACAGGAATTCACTACATTTATCCTTGCCCATTCTTTCTTATGGACAGCATTGTAGATTGTCCGTTTTGATGGGATTAAAAAGCTTGTAAATAGATGAAAGGAAGTCATAGAAAATCAGGGAAAGTACATTGATGATTAAATTTCAATTAAATATAACATTTGATCACTTGTTTTCTTTATTCAAAATTCAGACAGAACTTATGGGATGACCTGATAGAAGACACTTGGCCATGGTATCATGCAGTGGGACTGAACCTGAAACCACATGATTGCAAAAGGAATGTTTTAATGACAGCCATGCTTTGACCACTGTCAATATAGTCTGTGTGATATGAGAGATGTCTGTGCCACACACACACACATATATATATATATATATATATATATATATATATATATATATATATATATATATATATATATATATATATATATATATATATATGAGAGAGAGAGAGAGAGAGAGATAGAGAGAGAGAGAGAGGGCACAGCTCACATGTATGATATGTAAAAGATATCTGTGGTATATATGTGTGTGTGTGTGTTTAATATAAATGCACACACACACACATGTATGTGTATCTGGTGTTTATGACCCCAAGTTAACATCTAGTTGTTTCTACCCCTTTGCTATTAACTGATTCATGAGTCACAGTACCATTCAGATCCTTTGTTTCCAAACAATGGACACAATGCACCACTGCTTGATCACATGGTCTGCACCATTCTCCTCCATCAATGCTTTGTCTGATTCACTCACCATTTCCGATTCTGTTATTGTCTGAAGCTAGAATACCATTAATATTTTTGTTCCTAAAGGGTAATTTCTTAAAAATGTTGCCCCAATCTTTGTGAATAATTTAATGCTGTATGCTGCCACTGTTGATGAGTGAGTCTTTAGAATAAGGCTTTGGGACTTAATAAATCAGAGCCCTTTTCTAATTGGTTGTGATCTGTTTAGGTTGCTGGCCCCTTGTAAATATATGATTATTCCAGTGATGAAAGATGAAGTCCATGAAGTGAGTAGTTTTTGCCAGAAGATTTTTATGTCAGAATCGGTCAAATGACTTGCTAAAAAGAGGGCATCAACACTGTTTTCACGAAATTTCTCATGATTGAAGGCAGCCTGGTGAGTAGGTCTCCAGTTGACAACAGAAGAATTGTGAAATTGGTAAAACTTGAAGTTTTTGAAGAAGGCAGCATGAAAACTTTTTTTATTTGTGAGTTAATTACAAGAAGACAACAGCTCTAAGCTAGAGAAAAAAAAATCTTCTTTGGTGTATTAGACTAAATAAGAATTATAATTACATCTTATTAGTTGATATGATGCCTTACTTCAGTGAATCTCTCCAACTTTTTTGGACATTCACAAATACTCCAATGTTTCTGAAGGGAAATAGCAGCATTTTGTATGAATTTTGTGTCCAAATTTTGGTTTTCATGGAATTGGTGCAGTTGCTTGCATTTGTGTTATAGAGGAAAGGCGCTAAAGTATGCCTCCTACAGAGAGAGAGAGAGAGATTTAGTAGTTTATTGTGCCAAGATCAAATCTTCTCTTTTCCTTGACAGTAGAATAGTAAGTTGTCACAGATTTCGATGTTCCAACCAACAAAGAGAAAATATTCCTTTTATCTGTGTATGTGCACACCGCTTATCACACTAGGAGACCCTGGTGTAGTACTTCCTTCCTATTTACGACCATAAATACTGGCATTTGACTCTTTACTCTGTCTGTCTTTCATCCTCCCTTTCTCCCTCTTTCTCTCCATACTCTTCTGTCATGTTTTCAAGTAGGAAAGTTGACCAACATGCCTCCAGATTAGTTCAGCCAATTAACCTACAATTACCACCTTCGTTACCAAAAGCAAACCACTACTGCTGCTGTTGTTGTTGTTGTTGTTGTTCAGGTCATAATAACTATTGTCATGTTTTGTCAAGAAACAAAACTAAAAGCATTATTTTTTTGGTCTTCCATAGCAGAACCTCCAAGAAAGACTCTTCAATATGTTTCAGGTTGATATCTTAATATTGATCTGTTTGTCACAATACTACAACGTCCCAGTAAAGTTCTTCCTTTATTAACCTCTGAGGAGTGAAAAGCTCAGTTGATTTCAGTAGAATTTGAACTTCGGACATAGAGGTATGAAGCTAATTATTGTAAGACTACAGTTTCTACAAGATCACAACCTCCATCATTTTCATGTTAAAAAACATTTAAAACTATGTTAATGTTAAATTTTGTCAATCAACAAGGCTATCCAACAAGATGTGTGACTCTAGCATTTTGGATGGGCTAAACTTCAGTCACATCTGGGAATCCTTGCATCTCCTGTTATCAAATGTTCTTTTGCTCCTGATCAGCCCTGCCTGTCATGGCCATCCTGTCTTTACAGACTTCATAGCCAAAAAATCAAATAATGTCACATGAAGCAGCATTGAATGTGATAAGACCTTTTTGCTGTGGAGATTATCCTGGGAGTAAATTCTTCACCTAGACATGTGTAGAAACACATTTTATGAGTTGTGAATGATGTCATTGGGTCATACAATGCATGCATTTCTGTGTTGTTATGCTTCATCAACTACTGTCCAATGACCTCATTCACAGCCCCTCAAAATGTCTCCATACATGATCAGGCAGAGGATTTTCTCTTAGGTCTATCTCTGCAGGTCTATATTGCAGATGTGGTTGTAGAAGACTTGGCTGTGGAACCGAAAGAAGTGATTCACTTTTGCTCAGCTTGTTTAGAAGAGCAACAGCCATACCTTTCTTAAACATCTTACCATTATAACAGATAGGAAAATGAACTGAGGAAGCCTTTATGCAGTTACTTGCCCTGCTAATGATAGCAACAAAATCTCTCACAAATCCCACCTAACCCTATACAAAAAGAACACATTGAATGGTGTAGTCCAAGATATACCATGTCATGGTTGGAATGTCTTTAACCATTGGTCTCACTTGATCACAGTTGATCTTGGGCTACAAGACTAGATAGAAAATGGTTGATATAGTTAGTGCAAAATAGTTTTGTTTCATCAGAATTCATCAGAAGAGGCCAGCGATTTAATACAGGGTTTGGAAGACTAAGGGGAAAATTGTTGATTTGTTTTGACTTGAAATATAAAATGTGAGGTTCTCCAAAATACAATAACAGCACAAATAATCTACTAACTTAGCCAAAAAAGCAAAGTTTTCCCTGAAACAGGTGGAAGTTCAGCTTACAGTCTTTTAGCTTTGCAATGCATTGTGGGTTTCTAATATCTGGTCTGATGCAAGAGAATGATACCTTCGCTAGAGTACGTTTTTATTAGAGTTACAGCAGGTTGCTTATTTGCATGTAAAACAGCAGATTTATACACATGTTAATCATTATTAACAATATTAACTTATAAAAATGAGACAAAGTCATTAAGCAGATATGGCAGAAAGAATGCCAGCAGGTTTATGTATACATACATACATGCGAGCGTGCGTGTAAAAGTGCATGGCTTAGCGGTTAGAGTATTCAACTCATAATCGTAAAGTCAGGGGTTCAATTCCTGGCAGTGTGTTGTGTCTTCAATCAAGACACTTTATTCCACATTACTCCAGTCCACTTAGCTGGAAAAAATGAGTTGTACCTGTAATTCAAAAGGGGCCAATCCTGTCACATTTTGTGTCATGCTGAATCTCCCTGAGAACTGTGTTAAGGGTATGCGTGTCTGTGGAGTGCTCAGCCACTTGCACATTAATTTCAGGCTGTTCTATTAGTTGGATCAATTAGAACCCTCGTCATTGTAACCAATGGAGAGCCAGTTATCAAATAGCATCACTTTATTTCTGTATCCCAAATACTTTTTTGTTATAATGTTGTTGTATATCCTCATGTCATCTCTTATTAAACAGACTTCTGGTCAAAACCATTCCTGTCTCATCTCCATGTTTTCAGACATAGCATAGTATGCAATGTGTTCTTTATTTAAAAGACAGTGGAGTGTATTTTGAGGGAAATTTGACTACTATTTCTAGCAAGTCTGATGATCACATAGAAGCTTACCCTTCAGTTTGTTGTTTAATGTTGGGGAAAAAAGGGTGTTTCACTAGTTCTAATCTTTCACCGTTTTCTCTGTTAGCCTCAGTTGCCTGCAGAATGTACCCGAAAAGAAAAGTTAGATCAGACATGTGTTTGTGTGGTGACAGCCATAATGTCAGTAGCAGTGAGTACTCAGCCACCTAAGTTTCTACAAACACAGACAGATGACAAAAAAACAAAAAAAAAAACAGGCATAATTACATAATTATATGCACAGTCACAATTTGAAAAACGAAAGAAAATAAGTGGTGGAAATATGTATTCAAATGATAACAACAACAACAACAACAACAGCAATTCACCTTTTATTTGTGTTGCAAACCAAAAGGAAACGATGGACAGGAGTCAGTTGCAGGCAAGACGAAAAAAACCTAGAAGGAGAACATTACAAAAGAGAGTACCTCCTTGCTTGAGGATTTTTACCAAAGAAAAGGGCAAAGAGCAAAGTGACATGTTATTAAAAAAAAAATCAGTGAATTTGGCGAGACCCTGTTAATTGAGGCCAGTTAAAAGTTCCTTGAAAGAGTTAAGGCATATTGAAGAATATACCTCTTAAGGCTGAAGAGACAAAAAAAGCCAGGTTGTCCACAAGATAGTGATACTGCATATAGGCAGGAGAACATCAATGCTATTGTGAACCCTTGGCCTCTAGGCACAGCTGCAGCACAGTTTGAGCAAGTTGTGAGCCCTGAGGAGATTGAGGACGGATAATAAGCTTTGTTTCATCAAAACTGGTCTTTCACATAAACAGTGACAATCTTTTAAAATAGATTTTCTCCATCTGTTATTGTAGTTCCTGTTATTTACTCTCAAAGAATGTTATTGTTTTCCTGTTTTTGTTTTTGTTGTCTTCAATAACTGACCACCCCTCTGCCTCTCAACAATTCAAAACATGGCTGCTATTTTTTCCTCCTGCTTTTGTAGGATTTCCTGAACTCCTAGATATTCTCAAGAAGCTTTTGATTCTCATTGCTAACCCAACCCTTCTCTCTCTCACTTGCATAACTCTTTTCTATTTTATGCCTGAAATAAACTATTCTTATATCTTAGTACTGACCCACAAGAAACAGTAGTTAAATATCCCTCAGCTTACTATTTTAAAACCAAAGGTCTTATTAAATAATGTGGTCCTGGATCCACTGACCAATGGTAATTAATGGTTACCATTGGTAGATTTCATAGCCAACCAACGACTCTACTCAGACACTGAGATGTGTCCTGTTTCTTGTATGATTCAGGAGAGCCAGCTGAGATTGTTCGGCCATGCTGCTTGGTTTTCTGAGTAAGACCCTGCTTATTTTGTTCTCTTCACTGAAGATGGCTTGTGTTGGTTGACCACATGGCCATGGCAGGTGAGGGAGAGATAGGGACTGACTGGGACTCTGCCTCAACAGATCATCCAAGAGGACCCAGGAATATAACAACAAATGGTGGATGTAAGCAATGCACTGCAGTAGCACGTTTCCCCAGAGCTGACCTAATTCCACTGACATTGACTTTGAATTACGGGTACAACTTGATTTCATCGGCTGAGTGGACTGAAGCAACATGAAATAAAGTGTCTTGCTCAGGGACACAACGCATCTCTGGGAATTGAACTCATGATGTTATGATTATGAACCAAACACCCTAACCACTTAGCTGCGTGCCATCACATCATTTGCTACATGTGGCCTTGTAAGCTATTCTGTGTCAGTGTAAACATGTTGTTTTTCCATGTGTGGGAGGGTGTCTGTTATTTTTCATAATTTTGCTGCCCATATTTTAGGCAAATAAATCGTTTTCAGTTGTTTGTATTTAAAAGTGTATTTTCTCAAGTGTGTCATTTTATGTGTGTGTACATATTAGTGTGTATATATATATATATATATATATATATATATATATATATGTGTGTGTGTGTGTGTGTGCCTGTGTTAGTGTGTATATGTATGTATGAAGTAGTAGGTATATCTTAGTGTGTGTGTGTCTATGTTTTCACAAGTGTATGCAGTTTTGTGCTTGTTTTAACAAGTGTCTTACTTGTGTCTGTATGTGAATAGATTTCCTTTTCTGCATATATATGTTTGTGTAAGTATGTGTGCGTGTGTGTATGGTGGTGGTAGTGTTGGTGGTGGTGGTGGTGGTGGTGGTGGTGGGCTGCATTTCACAGGTTCTTCTCTGTAAATGCTAATTCTTAATTGTCTTTGTGTGAGTGTGAGTGTCTTTCTGTTTGTTTCTCTGTATCGGTATATGAGAGAGGGAGAGAGAGAGAGAGTGCATTTGTGTGCGTGTGTGTGTATGGTTTCTGTGTGTGTGTGTGTGTGTGTGTGTTTTCCTGTTAAGTACCAATGTGTGTATGTAACAGCTGTTGTGTTTCTGTGCTCTTGTCACTTCTCGACATGTGTCTGTGAATCCCAATGAATTTCACCATTCTTCATTGTGTCTAATTATATTTATCACATTATATCAATAAATATGTATGGGGGAGGGGGGTTTGTTTTAATTCCTTCTCTTTGTGTCTGTAGGCATGGATTTCCTTCTCTATATATATGTGTGTGTGTATGCATTTTATGTATTTTTATTAATATTAATAGATCTATTCTGTATGCATTTGTGTGTAAATGCATATTAATCTATGCATGTGTGTGTATGTATGTATGCATGCATGCATATATATATATTTGTCACAAATATCATCATCATCATCATCATCATCAATTTTAATGTCTATTTTTTTTTCCATGCCAGCGTGGGTTAGATGGCTTTCGTAATATCTTGTTGCTCACTGGCGTTCATCACCATCTGCCACAACACAATTATAAAACAAACTCGGCCACTCTGCAGTTGTGTTTGTCTGTGATATTTAGGTTTTGATCTGTGGATATTCCTCTTAACTGCAATTACTACTTTAAAGCATAGACTCACTGTATCTTATTGTGCCATTAATTCTAAAGAGATTCTTTGTGTTTGCATTAAAGATTCCTCTCTACTTTTGCAACACCTCTTACTTAGTCTTATGGCTTTTCTTTGGTTGGTTGTCTCTGCTGTGTTTTGCAGAATCTCCTTACTTTTTGTGTGGGAAATGGTTTACCCTTCCTGTGCAGGTACGGCTGTTGTGTGGTAAGAAGTTTGCTTCTTAACCACATGGTCCTGGGTTCAGTCCCACAGCTTGACACCATGGGCAAGTGTCTTCTACTATAGTCCTGGCTGACCAACACCTTGTGAGTGAGTGGACTTAGGGGACAGAGATTAAAGAGGCAAGTCACATGTGTGTGTGTGTTCCTCTTCCTCCCCCCCCACTGCTGCTTGGCTATTGGTGTTGGTGTACTCATGTCCTGTAACTTAGCAGTTTGGCAAAAGAGACTGATAGCATAAGTATCAGGCTTAAAAAATATAGACTGGGGTTGCTTCATTTGCTGCCCCAGCATGGCCACAGTGTAATGACTGAAACAAGGAAAGGATAAAGACTTCTATTCTTCTTTCTACTTTGAATGTGTGTTTATATTGATGTAATTAAATTTATTTGTGTAATTAAATTTATTGATGTAATTAAATTTATTTGTGTATATGCAGTGTATGCAATATTGGTGCTTCTGTTGTTGTTGTTATTGGTCGGTCCGAACGCTGTGCCTGCACCATGTGTGTGTATATGTATGTTGGTCTGTATGTACTAATGTATGTTATTATATGTAAAAATGATGTATATGTCAGCAAGCGTATGTGTATGTGTGTCTGTGTAAGATTGTATGTCTGTATGCATATATATTGTGTGTGTATGTATTGTATGTATGCATACATGTATGTGTGTATGTGTGTGTGTGTGAAGCAAGTGTGTTTTATGGTTGCAATGAGCCATGACTCACTTGCGTATTTGGTTGAAATTCAACAAATGAGATATTGGTGTTTCTTTGTCTGCAGCTGAATGGAAGATGAGTGCAGCTTCATTGTTGCATGAGCAGCGTGTTGAATGGCAGAATGGATGCAGTGGGAAACAGACTTACATATACACACAGCTAAACACACACACACATGCACACACATGCAAACAACTGTATGCATACGTGCATTTATATATTCGTCTGTCTGTTAGTTGAAGCATCATCATCATCATCATCATCATCATCATCATTTAACGTCCTCCTTCCATGCTGTCATGGGTTGGATGGGTTGACAGGAGCTGGCAAGGCAAGGGGCTGCAGCAGGTTCCATTGTCTGTTTTGGCATGCTTTCTACGGCTGGATGCCCTTCCTAATGCCAACCACTTTACAGAGTGGGCTGGGTGCTTTTTTATGGGGCACCAACACCATACTTTTTATGTTTTAGGATATCTATATACACACACACGCATCATCATCATCATCATCATCATCATCATCATCATCATCACGTCCACCTTTCTATGCTTGCATGGGTGGCACAGAGTTTATTGAGGCACATTTACTACAGCTGGATGCCCTTCCTGTTGCCAAACTTTATTAGTTTGGTCATGGGGCTGCAGCAAGGCAGTTTGTGAAGAGGTAGCGGAAGAGCTCAACTGAGCCAACGGTGTTTCTTAAATTGATGCTAAGTGGAGGAATCCTTGAAGATCAATGGTCAGGATCCCCAAGCTCTATCAAGAGAGTAACTACAATGCATCCATAGGGGTGGTGGCCATGGTTGTGTGATCAGCTAATGAAGATTCATTATGACTGAAGCTCCGAATTCAAATTCATAATAATGGAATTGGATGGTGACAAGAGAGTCACAGGAATCTACGAAAGCAGCATGACCAAAAAGATCACCTCTTGTGATCTCGACTCCTTTAACATGCAACACTACCCTCATGTTGTGTTCATGTTTCAATCCATGTCATGAAGCCAGTGAGCTGGCAGAAACGTTAGCACGCCGGGCGAAATGCTTTGCGGTATTTCATCTGCTGTTATGTTCTGTGTTCAAATTCCAGTGAGGTCGACTTTGCCTTTCATCCTTTCGGGGTTGATTAAATAAGTACCAGTTATGCACTGGGGTCAATGTAATCAACTGAATCCCTTTTTCTGTCCTTGTTTGTCCCCTCTATGTTTAGCCCCCTGTGAGTGATAAAGAAATAAATACATACATGTCATACTCTCACCTCATTCTAGTTGTTTGTTTATTCTATTTGTTTGTTCTATTTGTTTGTTCTATTTGTTTGTTCTATTTGTTTGTTCTATTTGTTTGTTCTATTTGTGTGTTCTATTTGTTTGTTCTATTACACACGTACCGGCTCAGTTGAAACTCTGCCTTTAGCTAATCATCATTAGGCAGCTGCAACATCCTTGCATTTTAATCTGCAAATCAAGTTGGAGGTTTAAACAGCAACTCAACCTGAACACTAATTGCATTTACCTTACATCACCAGATGCAATATTAATTGAGTTTTATAAATATATATCTTAGATAACTTAAATTAGTTTTGGCTGCTATCAGCCCAGGCCATGACTAACTCAATAGCACCACCTGGAAAAGTCTCTTAATTAATTAATTCAGAACACCATGGACCACTCAAGCAGAGAGTTGTTGTTGGCTGAGGCGTATCCAAGTGTGGGTGGCTTATCCAGTATTTCCTGGAGGAATTTGTCCAGGTACCTTTTGAAAGTTGTGGGGTCTTTTTTTACTTTAATCTCTTTCAGGATAACATTAAAAGAACAGGACCGTTTGCAGTGAAGAAATTATGTTGCAACGTTCTTATGTGATGTGATCTCGACCTTTGTAGGGGACGTATTGCACGGGGGGGGGCTAGTCTTGGGTGAATTGTAAACATAAAACCGATATCATCTGGATAATATTGGTGGAATATTTTCCACATGGTACAAATAATGTATCACTCGTAGCAGTGTTGCAGAGAGTAGAGTTTCAGCTGTTTAAGTCAAATCCAATAATAAAGTCCCATCATGCCATTTATTTTTTTAGTGGTTGATCTTTGTGGCACTTTGATCCTCATTATATCTTTTTTTTTTGTAGGGGGGACCACAGTGGGCAGCAGTATTCATGGTGGGGGCCTAGCAAATGTTGAGAAAAGAAGGATGATGGTTTCATGATCCCTAGATTGAAAAGTTCTGAGGATTCATGAGCACATTCTGCGGGTAACATCGACTTTTTTGTTGACGTACAACACTTCAGCTAAGGTTGCTGTCAACAGTTACACCTAAGCCTTTGATATACGCACATTATATCTGTCTGTTTGAAACTCTCTTCTTTACACTTTGACTGCATATTTCAAACTTCCATTTGCTCTCAGAATCAACTTCTCTTGTTCACAGCTGAGTCTGGCTCCCTTCATTGTTTCTGGTGGGTTTAAGTCTACAAAGAAATGAAAATTAAATGAGTTACCATCAACTGTTTAAGTGTGTATACATTTTTTGAGGGGGAGGGGACACCATATATACATACATACACACATGCACAGCACATACACACACACATGGAGATGTGTGTAAATATATAGACACACAGACATACACACACGTGCGCACATATGTCTATATTTGTGGATAGTGAAATAGATAGATTGATAATATATAATTTGGAGAAGTGATATATAGAGTAATGGGTGGGGGAAGGGTAAGTGTAAGTGCAGCGAAGGGATAGAGAGATGGTGTTAGATGTGTGGGGGTGATGGAAAAGGGGTGATGAATATCATTGGAAGATTTAAAGAAAGAGGATGAGTGGGGGGGGGGAGATGGATAAATGAATAGTTTATTCATTTGAGCAGTGGTGGGGAAGGAGTGAGGAGGAGGAGGAGGAGGAGGAGATAGTGTAAAGATAGGGGCAGGGGAGGAAGGAGAAAAGGGCTTCATTAGATTGCTGGGTGAAAGTGTGGGGGGTGGGGGAGCATAAGGATAAGTAAATAGCGGAGAAGTTGAATATGGGTGGCTGAGTTGACTGAAGGCAGGAAGTGATGGAGACAGAAAAGAGATGGAGATTGAAAAAGACAGGAAAGATAGATGTATTGAAAGATAAAGTTGGGAGATAATTTAAGGAGAGAGGGGGAGGGGAGGGGGAGAGAGAGGGAGGGGGAAGAAAGAGTCCTGGGCCAGGATTCTGGTGCAGTGAAAAGGAATGGATGTCGTGAGTTGTGTTAAGATGTTGTCTCTAAAAGTGATGAAGAAGTCTGAGGAAAAATAAGCCAAGAAAAGTGCAGGTTGAGAAGCTCACTTTGCAACCACGTGGTTTTCAAGTTCAATCCCACTCCACAGCTACACCTTGGGTAAGTGTCTTTGCCTGTAGTCCCCCTCTTGGGCCGACTAATGTTGTGTGAGCGAGGAGGAATCTGATTGATGGAAACTGTGTGGAAGCCCATCGTTTCTTTTAGCTTTTATCTTTCACTTGTTTTAGTCATTAGACTGTGGCTATGCTGGGGCACCACCTTGAAGGGTTTTAGTCAAATAAATCAACCCCAGGACTTTATTTTTTTAAGACTGGTTCTTTGTCTATTGGGTCACAAGGTCAGCAATTTTTAGGGCATGAAGTTAGGTGATGGCATTGACAGAAGTACTTGACTTTGCTACATTTTTATTCTGTGAAATTCTGGAGGGAAGAAAGGCAAAGTCGACCTCCATGGGATTTGAACTCAAAATGTTAAGAACTGGAAGAAATTCTGCAAAGCAATTTATGCTGTAAAGATTCTGCCAGTGTGTTGTCCTTATTATAATGATCGTTTCTAACCTAGGCAGAAGGTTAACAATTTTGCAGGGTGGAGGATTAAGGGTTAGGGATTGGCCCCCAGTCCTTCACTGGTCCTTTGATTCATTG
>NC_142936.1:909449-936949 GCF_046866305.1 Octopus bimaculoides
AAACACTCCCTTTTGAAGCTACTTGTCAAGTTCACTTGTTAACCACCTGTGTTTCTGTTAACCACCTGTGTTTTATTCACTATTTCTGTTTTTCTTTTTTTTTTCTAGAGATTCCTATCCGATGCTTTTAGTTGCCAACAAAGTCGATCTTGTCCATCAACGGAAAATCACTGAAGAACAAGGAAGGGATCTTGCCAACCAGCTCAATGTAAGAGACCTGGCTGTACTATTTATCCAGGCTTACTTGTTTGCACACACACTCTGTCTGTCTGTCTGTCTGTTTGTCTCTCTCTCTCTCTCCTCTCTCTCTCTCTCTTTTACATGCACACACATCATCATCATCATTTAATGTCTCTTTTCTATTCAGGTATGGGTTGGACAGTTTGACAAGAGCTTAGGCTCCAATTGTCTGTTTTGGCTTGGCTTCTATGACCGGATGCCCTTCCTAATGCCAACCACTTTACAGAGTGTACTGGGTGCTTTTTACATGGTACCAGTAGGGTTGCCAAGTAGCTTGCAAGACAACGATCTTTCAACTGAGAGAGAGAGAGAGAGTGTGATATTTAATTAAAAGAAAATTTTTAATTGAGACACCTTTGTTCATTTCTCTCTCCATTTTTCTTCTCTCTTTCTCTATTCTTTCTTTTGAAGGATGTTGACTCAAAACAAAAGATTTTTCCTTATAATTTTCCTGAATGTAAACCTGATACATTCTTTGTGCTACTTTACCTTGTTTTTGTGCTTTATATAATTTTTGCACCACATAAACATATATATATATATATATATATATATATATTGATATCTGTATCTCTGTCTGTTTGTCTACATACACACATTTTCTTTTACATTGTTACATTTAAAAAGATGATCCTATTTGCTATTGATCTCTATGGAATCAGTTATATATACTGGGGTCAATGTAATCATGTCACTCCCTCCCCACCATCTGCTAACTGTGTGTCTATATTATCATTAGATGATGATGATGATGATGATACAATGACCGAGTGCTAGAGACACTGGAACTTGTATTTATGGACCATTGCTGGAATCACCTAACATGCTTAAGCAGGATATTCAACTCCACTTATCTAATAAATCTTTTTTCTTCTTTGGACATGTTAAGTTCTCAACAAACTGAGTCTGTGATCTCATTTCTATTCTTGGCTTCAATTATTTCCATTTCCTAATGAGTTTTTTTTTTTTTTGAATATTGTAATAATTAAACAATTATCATTTATTTAGTTTTTTAATTTCTTTCTTTCTCAGATCCATTACATAGAAACCAGTGCAAAAGACCCACCCCTCAACGTCGATGCAGCATTCCATCAAGTTGTCCGAATTATTCGGTAAGTGACTTCTTTTTGAAGCGAATTTGCAAATATTTGACCAATGTTAACTTGTCTTTATGGTACATCTTACACACCATCCTGAACATCACCATCATCATCATTTAATGTCTGTTTTCCATGTTGGCATGGGTTGGACGGTTTGACAGGAACTGGTAAGACCAGGGGCTGCACCAGGTTCCATTTTCTGTTCTGGCATGCCTTTCCTGCAGCTGGATGCCCTTCCTAGTGCCAACCACTTTACAGAGTGTACTAGATGCTTTTTATGTGGTGCCATCACCAGTGCTTGCCAAAAATCTGCCACCCAACCAAAGAGTGTGTGTGTGTGTGTGTGTGTGTGTGTGTGTGTGTGTGATGGTCTTCCAATCACTAATGCATGTTTTTCAGGACATTGTTGGAGAACTCAGCAAAGACTTGTTAGTGATGCTGGAGATCTGCCTGGCATAGATATAAACAGGATGACCTTTATCAACTGGTCCTGTTTGGACATTGAATGTCGTTCCTGATCTCTGTGTGGGTCTGTAATGGCTATTATCAACAAATTGGGCAAATTTGAGCAAGCTTGACCAGATAACTTGGCATAGAAATAAACCACTGAAATGAAGATTTTATGCCTCTGGAGTCCAGTTCTCACCTAAGTTGGTTTGTCCTCTCCTTCGTCCCTTACTTGGAGACTTAGATGTTCATATTTTAGGTAGAAAACATTTTGATCGACATCTTGAACGTGTCTTTTAATAAAAGCTTTGTCTGTTGGAGCTAGTTTCAGCTGCCTCTTCGGTTGTCTGGGTTCTAGACCTATCTTCTGGACTAGATGGAAAGCCACAGCAGCTAACTTCAACAGGGAATGAGGCTGGAAGCCATCACTTGAAACAAGTTTAAAAGAAAGAGATTCAGTTAACTGGAATTCTTGATTTTATTATCGATGGTCATCAAAATGAAATACATAATTATGCTGGCTTCATTTTACAGGAACTGCTCATATTTCATTTCTGTTGTTGTTTAGCCCTAGGTCAGACCTGATCAAGCACATCTATGATCAAAGATGTTCCAGCCATGACCATCCCTTCGTTTTGTCTGTCTATAGGATTTGATTTAAGGGGAAAATTTAGATGCTTTGCTCTCATTTAAGACTGGAGAGTGTGGTTCAAGAGATGCAGAGGTTCTCTCCCTTGTCATGTATGACTAACTGGAAGAAAACTGCCAAAATGTTTAAACTTACAATTTTTTAAAAATCATTTTCCTAAGACAAGCAATTAATTAACAAGTCGTTATCATCATTGTCGTTTGACATCCACTTTTCTATGTTGGCATGGTTGGATGGGTTTTTTGCAATCTGATAGCCTTCTTGTCACTAAACCTTTAAGTTATCTTTTTATGATAGGGACTTGATGTACCGCTTCTAAAACTGAATTCTTGTATAAGTTAGGACCGATTCCACTGCTTAACTCTACATTAATTTAACACCCTGGATACAAAGAAAATCACAACAAACAATTTTAGGCTGCCTTAATTAAATTTAACCAGCATTCTTATGCAAACTTGATTTTTTTAAATATTAAGGATAATTACAGAGGCATCAAGCTGTTAGATCAGGTTATGAAAGTTACAGAGAGGGTCATAGCCCAACTAATTAGGGAGCGAATCAATTTAGATGAGATGCAGTTTGGGTTCGTGCCAGGTAAAAGCACTACTGATGCCTTATTTCTAGTGAGACAGTTGCAAGAGAAATACCTAGCCAAGGATAAACCTCTGTACCTGGCTTTCGTTGACATGGAGAAAGCCTTTGACAGGGTCCCCCGATCCCTTATCTGGTGGTCAATGAGGAAACTTGGGATAGAAGAATGGCTAGTGAGAGCTGTGCGAGCCATGTACAGAGATGCGGCCAGTAAGGTGAGGGTTGGAAATGAGTACAGCAATGAATTCCGGGTAGAGGTAGGGGTCCACCAAGGTTCCGTCCTCAGCCCCCTATTATTTACCATAGTCCTCCAGGCAATCACAGAGGAGTTCAAGACAGGTTGCCCCTGGGAGCTCCTCTATGCTGATGACCTTGCCCTAATTGCGGAGTCACTATCAGAACTAGAGGAGAAGTTTCAGGTGTGGAAGCAAGGTCTAGAATTGAAGGGCCTTAGAGTCAACCTAGCTAAAACCAAAATCCTAATAAGTAGGAAGGTAGATAAAACACAAACCCCTTCAGGTAGATGGCCCTGCTCAGTATGTAGAAAAGGAGTAGGTAGTAACTCTATAAGATGTACCCGGTGCAAGCTATGGACACATAAGAGGTGCAGCAACATCAAAGGCAGGTTAACTAGCAAGTTAGTTTTTGTTTGTGGCAGATGTTCAGGTGCAATAAAGACTGCAAACAAACAGGAAACAACTTCTATCTCATTCCAGGGTGAAAAACTAGAGGTAGTCGATAGCTTCCGCTATCTGGGCGACCAAGTTAGTAGTGGGGGTGGGTGCGCTGAAAGTGTAGCTGCTAGAATAAGAATAGCCTGGGCAAAGTTTAGAGAGCTCTTACCCCTGCTGGCGACAAAGGGACTCTCACTCAGAGTAAAAGGCAGACTGTATGACGCATGCGTACGAACAACCATGCTACATGGCAGTGAAACATGGGCTGTAACTGCTGAGGACATACGTAAGCTCGCAAGGAATGAAGCCAGTATGCTCCGTTGGATGTGTAATGTCAATGTGAATACCCGTCAGAGTGTAAGTATCTTGAGAGAAAAGCTGAACATTAGAAGCATCAGTTGTGGCGTGCAAGAGAGACGATTGCGCTGGTATGGACATGTGGTGAGAATGGAGGAGGATAGCTGCGTGAAAAAGTGCCACACCCTAACAGTTGAGGGAACCCGTGGAAGAGGTAGGCCCAGGAAGACCTGGGCTGAGGTGGTGAGGCAAGACCTTCGTACATTGGGCCTCACCGAGGCGATGACTACGGACCGAGACCTTTGGAAATGGGCTGTGCGTGAGAAGACCCGGCAAGCCAAGTAAGATCGTTGCCAGTGCCCCTGGACTGGTTCTTGTGCGGGTGGCACATGAGATGCACCATTTTGAGCGTGGCCGTTGCCAGTACCGCCTGACTGGCTCCTGTAGGATTTTCGAGCGAGATCGTTGCCAGTGCCCCTGGACTGGCTTGTGCGGGTGGCACATAAAAGACACCATTTCGAGCGTGGCCGTTTTCGTGCGGGTGACACGTAAAAGCACCCACTACACTCTCTGAGTGGTTGGCGTTAGGAAGGGCATCCAGCTGTAGAAACTCTGCCAAATCAGACTGGAGCCTGGTGTTGCCATCCGGTTTCACCAGTCCTCAGTCAAATCGTCCAACCCATGCTAGCATGGAAAGCGGACGTTAAACGATGATGATGATGATGATGATGAATCTCAGAAATGGTAAGTTATTACTGCTTGGTAATTATTAAGCTGCTCATTCATAATATAATCAGAAAGGAATATTTGTGTGCTGTGATATGATATAAGCTGTGCCTCACATCTCTGCACATCAACAAACAATTCTTCTAATCTTATAACAATTCTTCGCTGCTAAGAAAATTCCTTCTAACAGTGTGGAATTTTTGGTTCAAGAATTTTCATGTTTTTTGTATTCCATTGTCATTGATTGCTTGTGGTACTGAAGTCATTGCTTTAGATTATGTTGTTACCAAATAGATACATACCATGAGTTGGTAGAAATGATTCACCATGAACCAGATGTGTTACAGTATAACTGCAAGTAGAAGGAGAAGAAGAAATGCTATGGTTATGTTGATACCATTATATGACTGGTATTTTCTTGACTGTGTGAAGTGTGATACATTTTTGTCCTTCAGTTCCTCCCTTTATCTGCCAGTATGTTATTTCTTATAGAAGCATTGTCTTTCTTCTCAGAAATCCTGAAACATGTTGTCTAAGAGTTCAGTCTCTCTGCAACCCATTCCACAAAATAAGACTAAGCCCAAGAGGAAACATCGACAGGGTCACTCAACCTGCTAGAAATGGCGCCACATCTCCCTCAATCACACTTTATCGTCTTAAAAAGAAATATTAGTTTCACATTTTGACACAAAGCCAGTAATTTCAGAGTTGGGGGTCAGATAATTTGATGACATTGACCCCTATCTTCAACTAGTATTTATTTTATCGATCCCAAAAGGATGACTTGGCAGAATTTGAACTCAGGATGTAAAGACAGACAAACTGCTGCTAAGTATTTCATCGTAGATCTGGTTGACCATTGCTGATCTATGACTTAACCATTCTCAAATAAGGAACAATAAACAACTGTTTAATTTGCCTTTCTGCATTTTTCAAAAAATTTCTTTTTCCACTGATTTGTTTTTGTTTTTTTTGTTTGATTTTTTAGAGAGCAACCTCCTGATTTTAACCGTGTTCCAAAGCGCAAAGGAAAACGTCAGCGATGTACCATATTATGAAGATTGGTCGATTGGGTTGCAGAAGAATTTGTGGCAAGAAGTGATATGAAGCAAAGATGGTTATCAAACACAGAAACTCACATAATGCAATGGAAAGGGATGGAATTGGTTCTGATAACCATTTATTATATGATAAGGATATCTACTAACAGCACTAACCAAATTATTTTTTCCCTTTGAATAATGGTGATGATGATGATGATGATGGACAATCAGTGACTTACGGGACAATATTCTTGGGATGAACAGGAAAAATACTGTTTTTTTTTTCTATACATGGGTTTACAGATGGACACAAATGCATTTCTTGAGATGCATAGAACTGCAACGACGTTCTATGTACAACATCATCTGAGCCATACACGAAGCATGTGTACTTCGTACTGGCCAGTGTTGCAGTGTTGTTGTGAATGTCTTCAATGAATAACTTAAATTAATTTTACTTTGTGCATAACACACACACACACACACACACGCATGTATATATGTGTGTGTGTGTGTGTGTATATCATATTGCAATAAGAAGCGGTGGTTTGAATTCATTATTACAGCTATATATGTGTGTGTGTGTACATGCACACACCACACATACATAATTGCACACACACATATACACACACGCACACACATACACATAGATACATACAGACATACTTACATGGACATACAGACATATGCATGAATTATTTATACACCCATATCTCTATGTACACATATACATAAACATGTTTACATAAACACACATATGCATTCTCTATTTATCATCTGTGTTTATAATGGGGCAGGGGAATTTTTAATTGATTAATTAAAAAAAGGAATTTTTTTAAACAAAAAAATTGAGTTATCTTACACTGTTTTTCTACATGTCCACATGTTGGGTAAAGTTAATCACACATGAGGGAAGGAAGTATTTTGACCTTCATGTAGGATACATCCATGAATATATATATATATATATATGTATATATATATATATATATATATATATATATATATATATATATATATATATATATATATAAAATATATTTGCCAACTAAATGTGGCTGTCCTATAGAGGATGGTATTATTGTTGTTTTTAGCCCCTTGGTGGGGCTAAAACAACAGTAACACTACCCTCTATAGGACAGCCACATTTAGTTGAGAAATATATTTTATGATTCCGTACTGTTACTGTTTCTTTCTCGCTCAGAGATTTAGTATAATTTATCTCTCTCTTTATATATATGTATATGTATATATGTGTGTGTGTGTGTGTATGAATATCAGGTATTCATTAAAGTACATGCATGCATAAAAACACATGTTGTGATCATCTACAATCATATTGTTGTCATTCACGCATACATACATACAGTCACATATATCCTTACAATCACACACATACACATACACTGTAACACATGAAATTTTATGTACGCATTTATGGAAACAGACAGTCATTTTTCGGCACATACATACATACAAGGATTGCATACACTCATCCACACACACATATGTTGCTTATAACTGCCACAAAAGCTAACAGTTGCACAAGAAGCCATGCAGATCCCTCTGTGGGGAACCAGCTCTCCCCGACAGCTCTCTCTCCTCATAATAATGCCCTTGTCCTCTAGCAGGAAGCTGACCCCAGTTTACCTCCCACGAGGTTCATAGTCCTGCAAATTGCATGGTGACCCCAGTAGAACAGATGGTATGTAAAAAGCACCCAGTTCACGCTGGAAAGGGGTTGGCATTTGGAAGGGTGTCCAGTCATAGGAACTATGTCAAAGCAGGCCTCAGTGGATGGTGAGGCAGTCCTTGGACACACTGGATCCTCTTCAAACCATCCAACCCATGCCAGCATGGAACATGGATGTTAAAGGATGATGATGATCATACATACATACAGGCATACATATATATATACATATATCTATATACATCATCATCATCATCGTTTAACGTCCGCTTTCCATGCCAGCATGGGTTGGACGATTTGACTGAGGGCTGGTGAACCAGATGGCTACACCAGGCTCCAATCTGATTTGACAGAGTTTCTACAACCAGATGCCCTTCCTAACGCCAACCACGGGTGCTTTTACGTGCCACCGGTGCGAAGGCCAGTCAGGTGGTACTGGCAATGCCCACGCGCAAAATGGTATATTTTACGTGCCACAATATATATATATATATATATATAGATATCCATATATATATATATATATATATATATAGATAGATATCCATATATATATATATATATATATATATATATATATATATATATATATATATATATAGATATCCATATATATATATATATAGATATCCATATATATATAGAGATATCCATATATATATATAAAGATATCCATATATATATATATATATATCCATACTGATTTTTGTAAAATTGCTTTCGGCTTTTCTTAGCCATTTTTTTTGGGTTTTGAGAATCGGCGTCTTGAAGCCAAGCAGACGATTTCATAACGAACGCCGGTCTCCATAGCAACTCTCTTTGCGACGTTGATTTCATTACACTCCCTTCACCACGGCTTCATGAAGGAGGGAAGACGGGGAGAGGTGTCACACGAACAGGTGCAAGTGTACGCGTGAACCCTAACACCGTTGCCACCAGCAACAACAGCGATATCGTCGCAAAGGCTTCGGCCTTAAAGAAGAGAAACACCACCACCACCACCACCACCACCACTTCACCGTCAACTTCTACAACGGACGCTTCTCCCACCACCACCACCACAAATTTCACTGAAGCGATTAAGACAGAAAAGAAAGATTCTTAACTTTCACTGCCCAACAAATAAAAAACACGGTTAAACTATAGTAGACAGACAGACAGACAGACAGATAGATAGATAGATAGATAGAAACAGACAGATAGATAGATAGGGAAATAGATAGATAGATAGATAGAGAGAGATAGGGAAATAGATAGATAAATAGATAGATAGATAGATAGATAGATAGAAACAGACAGATGGATAGATAGATAGATAGGGAAATAGATAGATAGAGAGAGAGAGAGAGATAGGGAAATAGATAGATAGATAGATAGATAGATAACGTTCCTTTATTAGCCATACAGGGCTGTACACAGAGGGGACAAATATAATTACTCTTTTACTTGTTTCAGCCTTTAGTCGAGAAAATCGACGCTAGGACCCACTCTTTGGAATCCCAGCACCTATCCCATCGGTCTCCCTTGCCGAACTGCCAAGCCACGGGGACGTAAACACATCAGTATCGGTTGTCAAGTGATGTTGGGGGGACAAACACGGACACACAAACACACATATACGACGGGCCACCTTCAGCCTCCGTCCACCAAACCCACTGACAAGGCCCCGGTCGGCCCGAGGCCACAGCAGAAGACGCCCGCCCAAGGCGCCACGCAGTGGGACCGAACCCGGAACCGTGTGGTTGGCAAGCGAGCCACTTACCACACATCCACTCCTTATATATACATATATATAATGGTGGCAGCTGAGGAAGGAGATGTTTCTGTGGCTTGCTTGTTTGTTGTACCTTGTTTATCTTCTTGTCCATGTTCTTTTGCCACGTCATGTACCCAGTTATGTATCTATATGTACATGTAGATGAAGGTATGTACATACATGTACATATATATGCATATACTCATATATTGTTTGTATCACGACAGAACGCACGCGTTAACCTTTATACAGTAAGTTTTAACTATATATATATAAACATGTGTGTGTGTATGTGCATGGAATGATATTCTTGCTTTTGTTTTCTGTCCCATGTTAGTTTTAATCAAGCAGACATTTGTTACAGCAATTCAGTCCCGTTCACTGATCCATACCTTTGGGTATGTTACAGATCTGTTTTGTTTACTTGAGGACCATACTGCACATTTGTCTGACAGGTGTGACAGTTTGGGCAATCTACTTAAAAGATCACATGTATATGCCTATATGAAGAGGATGTGTGTGTGTATATGTGTTTCCCTATGTGAGAACACATCTTTGTTTGCATGTGCATATGTGTGTAGAGACAACTGCATAAAGAGATAACATACCTATCGTGATTTCATTGTCACATTTCCCCTTCAGAGCATCAATCACAGTCTGTGTTTGGATGAGAGCAAGTTGACTTATATATATATACCAGTACCAGATGTATAAGAAATAAGTACTAGGGTTAATTTGTTAACCCTACTAGGTAGTGCCCCAGCATGACCACATTCACACATATACATGTGTGTGTGTGTGAACTCACTGGAGTTACTGTATGTATTAATTCATAAAACATACCAAAAATGCTTCTCTGCTCTGTTGTTTGTGACCATGTGTGACTTAGTGGCCATATATGTGACTTAGTGGCCACATGTGTGACTTAGTGGCCACATGTGTGTGTTAGTGAGACATGTCTCCATGGATGAATTTTCTATTTTTGCATTTTTGTGTTTCTAGATTTACTGTGGCAAGGTTGCTGTCTGCAACTCTAATTGCTATATATAAACCTGTGTATATACACGGCTGGCTACCAGCCAGTTATTCTATGAATGTGTTTGTACTAATGAAACATCTGGGAAGAATATGTGTGTAGATGTACATAGGAGGTACGGTGTATATACAAATGGGTCTATATTTGTAGATACGGATATAATTAATCTCCCCCCTTTCTCTCTCCATATATATATCCATCTATTTATGTATATATATGTACAAATATATATACATGTATGTGTGTGTTTGTATACGCACACATGCATTCATAACCATTCATTATCGTGTATGTGTATGTGTGTGTGTGTGTGTGTGTGTTCTCGCGCACGTAGGTAGTTCTCTTCTCACGTTAAATACTTTTCTATTCATGAAACATACAATTTCATTTTCAAACCTGACAATCTACCATTCAATTCATCAACACCTTCCCGTCTCGGCCCATTGCTGCCACTCCTATCTCTTTCTAGCGAATATATCAGCCTCGTTGTTATTACTGACGTTTTTTCACGTTTTGTTTCTCCAATAATTATCTCCCCTTATCCGTTCATTTCGATATTGATCTCTCGGTGAATTTTGGGTTACATTTACATTGCTAAGCTTTGTTTCCCTCCCCTTACCCTCATACACACACACTCACACACACATATATATATATGTACGGACGCACGCACACATTGGTCTAACCGATGTTGGTGTTCTTTACGTCTCCGTAAGTTAGCGGTTTGGCACAAGAGACCAATAGAATAAGTACTAGGCTTATAAAGAATAAGTTCTGGGGTCGATTTGTTCAAATAAAGGCGGTGCTCCAGCATGGCCGCAGTCAAATGACTGAAACAAGTAAAAGAATAAAAGAATAAATTAAAATATATATAATAACAATAAAAACAATAAAGGAAATGAGAGCTGTGGACAGAGGCTGAGGGTTTGGATTCTAATAATCCTTTCTGTCAAAGGTAAAAAGACCTGAAATAATGGAGGAAGGGATTGTTGATTATATTGAGCCCAGTACATGACTGGTACTTATTTCATTGACCCTGCAAAAATGAAAGGCAAAATTGACCTTGGCACAATTTGAACTCAGATTGTAAAGGCAGATGAAATGCCACTAAGTATTTTGCCTGGCATGCTAACAATTCTGCCAGCTCCACCACCTTAATAATAATAATAATAATAATAATAATAAAAATAATAATAATGATGATGATGATGATGATGATGACGATGATGACGATGATGATGATGATGATGATGATGATGATGATGATGATGATCTCATTTATTTGCCATTAGGGCAATGGGTGAGGGGGACAATACAGAGACAGACATAAATAACCAATTGTTTTTCTTTTCATATTTACGTTTAGAATGTCTTTTTTTAATTAATATTTTTTTAGTTTAATCTTTGATCATCATTGAATTTTATTCTGGAGGGGGAATGTCATATCAGGCTGGATTTGAACCAGCAGCCTTTATTTCGAAGAGGTTAGTAGTGGGAGAAATGTTAATCTTACATACAGATCAATTGATTGTTTTCAATTGTATTATAAACAGATATGTATATGTATTCGCCGTGATTGACAGCCAGTCAGTGAGAAAATATAAAACAAAGCTTTTGTTATCATAATCAACTCAGCTGCCACAACTTTAATGAAATGGTGGACTGATGGAAGAATGAATTCTTATTTTGATTGTCTTTACTCTCTCAAATGGTTGTTGTTTTCTTAGTCTAATATAAACAGAATGTCCAATCTTTGATTAGAGTTTAATGAATGTTACTGATTTTTTGGGAGAATGAAACCAGCAGAGATGACCAAGTCTAGTTTAAAGTAACAGTCTAACTGCTTTACTTTACTGAGTTTTCTTGTTTGCAAGCGGTCAACCAACTACAACATAAACACTCACTCACTGACCGTCTCTCACATGCTTTCATCTCTTGCTACTAAATTCATATTACAAGAGCCTCAGCTCCTTTGAATCAGCTGATTGCCTACCATTTCTCACCCAGACCCTACCAACACAGCCATTTATTTCTTGCAGGGGTTGCTTGTCTAAATTCAGAGAAGCAGCTCAAAATTTGCAAAAAATAAAGGAATTGTGTGAAAAAGTAACCCAAAATGAAAACCTTTACATTATGAGAATCAACGACAACCTGAATCTCCTTTATCTTCTTGTCCCACCCTCAGTCCATCAGACTCCACACTTTCTTTTGTAGTAAGGCATATGTGTCTTTGAGTCAGTTGGTAGCTTCTCAGGTATTCCAGCCATTGACCACCGTTTGACAGTGCTTTTATCTTTCACATAGCATCTCTTCTATCTTTACATAATTTTTGTCAGACCAGTCACCATTTGAGGAAACCTATTTAGGCAGCAGCTGTTCTGTAGGCTGCTTCATGTAACTATGTCCAAGAAACATGAACTGGACCAGTTGTCAGATGGAGGAGTGTCTGCTAGCACTGTTGGTTGGTTGGTTGGTCCTTTTTGCTATGAGAGCACATTGTACTTTAGGGGTTTTTCACTTGCTTGTAACTCTGTTTGACAAGCAAATTATATGTATCAAAATATGTGATCAGTAAGGCAAATAAATAAGCTTCCCTTGTGGCATGTACACAGCTTATATCTGCAATGTTGTCTCTATGACTAAGTTCACAATCTAACAGACATCAACGATTTGATTGCAAATGCCACCAGCTGTAAAATCATTAAAGGGAATTCTTCTTGAAGCCCAGAGTAGATTTCGCATGTCTTGAAGTATCAAGGACAAGATTTCTACTCCATGACAAATCAAAGAAAATCTATAGAACAATGTCTTCCACTTTTCATCATATCAAATTGAGTTTACAAAGACCTTCTACAATGTGGAAGAGTGGGTTTATGGACCCTGCTCAAAAGATACGAATGCCCAGACAAATGTATGGAAACTGTCAAGCAGTTTTATGACAGCACATCTGTCATGATCTCTTTCTTTGGAGTGGGCTTGCGCTCTCTTACCAGTCACCCATTGTTGAGTAAAACAAGACTACACTTGTTCCAGCTCTATTTCGGTTATTTCTGGATGCTTGCTTGAAAAAAGTAGCAAGTGAACTTAGTCACTGTATATATTTGCACAAGCGTGGGTTGTTGAGTATATCTAGACAAGGATCCATTGTGATATGGATATTTGTGAGCTTCTTTTCACTGATGACTCAGTCCCAGTGACTGATTCTTTAGAAGACATCCAGAAAATTACTCATCCATTCTTGTTTCCATGGCCACTCCCAAGATATGTTGGTAAAACTCCCCCACGAACGAGAAGCAGTTGAGGGAGAGGACAATTTGGCTAGACAAAGAAGTGTGGAGGCATCAGGTTGAGGGTCAGGCCGAAGGTCAAGGAAGTGTTTAAGTACAAGAAGGCCTTCATTGTGTGGGATCATTGTGTACAAAGACTTAATGTTGAGAGTGAACAGAAGTTGAGAGGGGCCAACTGCAGTTAAGTTCTGATCTTTGAGTTTCTTAAAATGTCTTTTGAAGCCTCCTTTAGATATTGCAGACCTTATGGTAAACACGGCATTGAAAGATGTACACAGATATATTGGCAGAATAGTTAGCAGAGGTTCATTTATCATGGGTCCTCAAATGAGATTTGAACCCAGCAAAAAAAAAAGCCATGGTCTGTCACAAACTGTATGGGTATGTCTACATACGAATGTGTGTGTCTATATATAGATATATAAATTCTTTTATTCTTTTATTTATTTCAGTCATTTGACTGTGGCCATGCTGGAGCACCGCCTTTAGTCGAACAAATTGACCACAGGACTTATTCTTTGCAAGCCTAGTATTTATTCTATCGATTTCTTTTGCCAAACCACTAAGTTACGGGGGCATAAACACCAGCATCGCTTGTCAAGCAATGGTGAGAGGACAAACACATCCATACATGTATATATATATATATATATATATATATATATATATATATATATATATATATATATATATATATGATGGGTTTCTTTCAGTTTCCGTCTACCAAATCCACTCACAAGGCTTTGGTCGGCCCAAGGCTATAGTAGAAGACACTTACCCAAGGTGTCACGCAGTGGCTCTGAACCCGGAACCATGTGGTTAGGAAGCAACCTACTTAGCACACAGCCACGATACATACGCGCACACACACACACACACACACACACACACACACACATACTCACACACATATAGATACAAATGTATTATATATACAGTGAAAGAGAGAGAGAGAGAGAGAGAGGTGGGGGAGCAAAAAGCTCCACTTCTGCTACAAAGTTATTCTCAGTTACGAGTGACAGCCAACAAAAAAAATCAAAGAGACTCTCTGTCTGTCTGTCTGTCTCTCTATCTCTCTGTCTCTGTCTGTCTGTCTCTCTCTCTCTGTCTCTCTCTTTCTCTATCTATCTATATATATTCAGCCCTGCATCATACTTAATGTATATACAATGTTGATAGGCCAGATATTATGGTATTCATACTGAGATAACATCTCTTATAGACTTGCTGTGTTAAAAACACAATAAATATCTGAGGGAGGCCAGATTTGATTAGAAGATATATCAACCTCACGAAGGGATGGTTGTATCCAAGGAAATACTGGTTCAATAAGAAGAAGGAAAACGGAGATAAGGAAGTTAATAATTGTTTATTATTAACAAATTGGTCAATTTTGATTCTTACAGCTGTTTCAATTAATACTCAATAATTAATTCTCAATACTGAGAATACTACAGGAGTTACTACTCAGAAATCTAGAATTTTGTATTTGTGAAACTACTGGCACAAAACTGTGGATTGGTGAGTACCTGAGTACCTCAGTATCTCAGTGCCTCCTGTTGTACTTTCAGGTAATAAAAGAATTATGTATATTCTTAGCTTTATATGTCAAGTTCTCTTTCTTTCATTTGTAAAAAGCAAATGTACTTCATTTATATATATATATATATATATATATATAGAGAGAGAGAGAGAGAGAGAGACAGAGATTTGTACATGAAAGGAAAAGACAGCATAGACCCTTGATGAGATTTGAACTTAAGACCTGATCAGCCATGAATGTCCTTTTGATGAAAATATGTTAAAAGAAAAACAAATAAAACCAAAAATTTCAATGACTTTTTAAAAATTTATTTTTGTCTTTGATTCATTTAATCTAAGAAGATATTTCAGTCTGTTTAGTATTTACATTTTATAAATAAAGATTTTAGCTAAACGGATTTGTGATCTTGTGTCTGAATTGTTTGTTGGTTGTGTTTGTTGGTTGTTTTAATTGTTTGTACCTTTATTATGTTTGTGTGTTGGTGGCAAAGAGATTAACTTTCATTGACTATCATGGATTATTGCAATATCACTCGGAATCTGAAGCTTTGAGGGACATTGTTGTATGGGTCACTTCTATAAACAGCCCATTAGATGACCATCCAACTGGTTTAGAAAGTGGGTAGAACTCCTTGTAAGTTCCCATGGGTAGATTCAAATTGACAGATGCACATCCGGGCCCGAACCACCAAGCTGAACGGGAATCGAGGGCACAGCCATATTCGTCTTTGTCAGGAGTTGCAAATGGTTGTCCCCTGAGGTCTTGCTTCTCGTCTTCAGGCTGGAATCCATTACTCAAACTGCTGTCTTTAGGTTTGAAATCTTCAAAGTTCATTCGAAAGAGATCTTCTTCAGAAGAAACAGTGAAATGAGTGTATATAATTTCAAAGTCTCCAGCTTTAATCACAAGGTCGTATTTGTCCTGGCAAATAAAATGAATATCATCAGAGATTCTTCGATACATTTATGTCAAATGTCACCGACATCTACGTGCAAACAAAACACACACACACATATATTGATTCACACACACACACACACACACACAAATATATATTGTTTTTTGATAATACATCTAAAGAAAACAAAGCTTGAAGTGCTTACTTGGCTTGTGATGGCATGGAGTAAATCATTACCCAGCCAATAATCACAGTCTTTGTCACCAAAGCCAAGTTGGTAATCTTGCCATCCACGGAAGAAATCTTCCCTTTCACAAGTCCTGTCAGTTCTCTTTTGGAAGAGCATGTATCCACCCAGTGACATTTGGCAGTAGACTTTCACTGTTTTATCCATGTCTATTGGTTGAATTTCATACATTCCATCTTCGTGAGCACCATTTAGGTAGACTTCTCGACAATCTGCAAGAAATTTCAATACAAACAGTACAAGGTTCAGGCAAACCCCCACACCTCAAAAAAACCCCAAAAGTACAAAGCAAATATACGACATGTGTTTCTTTCTATGGTGCCAGTTTGGGGGGGGGGGGTGATGAAAGTGGTTTCAGGGATGACAATGATGATGATGATGATGATGATGATGATGATGATGATGATGATAATGATCTTTGGAAGAATGTGACCTTGAAATCCCAGCCCAATAAAATCAATCCTCAAATTTACATTGCTTTGGCTATTTTTTTAGGGGCCACTGTAAAAGAACTCTCTGCTGTTTCTCTGGCCAATCCCAGGATCTCTCAGAGAGAGAAACAATACACTATGGTCTGCTTACCTTTATAGCGTCTGTCACAGAACTCTCCGGTAAAACCCTCACGGCAAATACATCGGGTTCGAACCCAGTCTCCCCCATTTTTGCATGGGTTGGGCCCTTTCTGTCAAAGAAATAAAATCACTATTACAGGCATGCAGGATGGAGAGAGTTGGGATTTTGTGACATGGGAAGAATGGCAAAGAGTTATTCCTGATATAGAAAGAATGTTAGAACCATCCTTGATGATTGACTGTTTCTCTATCAGTGATCACAAACAATATATAATCAATAGTCAATCAGTCTTTTAAGCAATCATTTATTGTTTTTACTCTCAAATAAATGCAAGAATTTAACTCCACTTACCATTTCAAAGTAGGTACAGTTGGGTTTTTGCTTCAAGAGTGAACATTGCCCGTTTGCTCTCCATTGGTTCAATGTGCAACGACCACCTTTGCGGTTTCCATGAAGGCAAAAGTTAACAGACATGCAGAGATCGTGGTTCATGCAGACATAGGCACATTCCGCCTTTGTATCGGCATGTTGTCTTTGAATCGCTTGATTTGGGAATTCATAATTCCTGATACATTCGGGAATGGATTTCAGGATTTCGCTTTGTTGTTCATATGTTGCAGCACCAAAATGAAAAGACACCAGCAACACAAAATAAAGAGTGTAGGCAATCATTCTGAAGAGAGAAGAAGAAGAAGAAGACATAAATTTTAACAGGGTCACATTTATAAGAATCCATTTCTTTTGGTTAGAGTTGCTGTTATTTCCAGAGCACTTCTCATTGAAACTCTCAATAGCAACAACTACCATACCTGTGTGTGTGTGTGTGTGTGTGTGTGTGTGTGTGTGTGTGTGTGTGTGTGTGTGTGTGTGGCTGTTGAATGGAGGCAATTATTTTAAGGC
Organism: Octopus bimaculoides; assembly: GCF_046866305.1. Classification (NCBI taxonomy): domain Eukaryota; kingdom Metazoa; phylum Mollusca; class Cephalopoda; order Octopoda; family Octopodidae; genus Octopus; species Octopus bimaculoides. The sequence continues at coordinate 927,153 of NC_142936.1, forward strand.
GAGTTGAGGTGGTGAGATGGCAGAACCATTAACACACCAGGCAAAATGCTTGACAGCATTTCATCTGTCTTAACATTCTGATTTTGAATTCTGTTGAGATTGACTTTGGCTTTCATTCTTTCAGGGTTGATAAAATATCAATAAATATCAGTTGAATACTGGGTGTCATTGTAACTGACTTACTCCTCCCCTCAAAAATTGCTGGCTTTGTGATAAAATTTGAAACCAATATTCTAAAACAAGTTTAAGAATAACAATGGAACATTTAATGATGGTAGTGGTGGTGGGGGAAGTAACTCAGTACTGTGAGCACATGCCCCACCCCACGCATACATACATACATACATACATACATACATACATACATACATACATACATACAGATATATATATATATATATATATATATATATATATATATATATACATATGTTGTTGTACTTGGGGATGGTCATATTGCCAGTTTAGCCAATAAAAACACACGCACTGTATATTTGGTGTTAATTTTTTTTTTTTTTTTTTCAGCTTTATATTACATTAATCTTAATCTTAATCTTATTTCGGCCAGAGTTCTTTCGTCACACTTCTGTGACCTCATCAGTGGTCCTTTGTTTCCTTCTTTCTTATGTGTGTCTCACCTTGCTAACTATCAGCCATTTTGTATTTTGTATTCCTATTGTATGTGTCTACACATAAAAAATCTTGCAAAACAAATATGTATATATACAAATATGTATGTATATATATATATTACTGATATAAGACATAATATGTCATATGTGTTTGTAGATTGTTATAATTGTCCTTTTAGTAAATAAACAAGTAAATTGACATAATATAATGTCTGCAAGTTGATGAATACCACCTATTAATCCTCTCCATTTTCTTATTGCTGTATATATATGATGATATATATATATATATATATATATAAACAAATGAAAAAATGGATTGTAAATAAGCAACAGATAAAAAATGTATATAAGACACAGAGGCTCTGTAATTCTTCACCAGAATGGTAAAACTCAGTTTTGCACCTTTATTGATAAGACTGAGGGTCTTCCCATTTTGGTGGTGCCTGCAAAAGACGCAGAGAATCAGGTCTCAAGCAAGCAAAACAAAACAACACAAAGCGGACATATGAAAGTAAAAAAATATGTAATTTAAGACAATGACAAAGATGAAACAAGTAAAATGACGGCCTTGCAGGTGAAAGGCATCAGTGGTTAGGGTTAGGGTTAGACAACATAGAAAGAGAGAGAAAGATTGATAACAATGGCACTCTTCTATTTTTGTTTCTATATCTTCTGGAGGAGTTACCTCAGTTCTATATATTATTATTATTATTCAGGTCACTGCTTGGAATTGAACTCAGAATCTTGGGGTTAGTAGCCTGCGCTCTTAACCACTATGCCATATGCCATCAAATGTAAATAATGTACATAATTCCTCATCTCTTAAATATAGAACTGTGGTAATTATTTTGTCAACCTTGAAAGGATGAAAGGCAAAGCTGACCTCAGCAGAATTTGAACTCAGAACATAGAAACAGATGAAATGCCACAAAGCATTTTGCCTGGCATGCTAGCCATTCTGCTAGCTGGCCACCCTTAAATACATGAATATTAATGAGATATAACGATTACACTTACCTTGTATATATTTAGTTGAGAACTCACCTGGTGTTCCCAACGGGGAAGTTTGATTCTTCAGCTGGTCAATATTATTTATTCTATGAGTAAGCCTTGGTTTCAAAAGTTGATGCTGGACGTTATCTCTCCACTTTAGCCGGGTTAAAGATGGAAATGAACCTCAAAAGCCACACAACAGCAATAAACTCTCCCAGTTGAACAGGAAGCAAGAATGAGCCTGACTAATGAATTAATACATGAACAACCTGTTACCACGCCGAAACATCATCATGGACTCTTCCAATGGGTTTTCTCCATGGATTTTACTAAAAGAAATTCCTTATATTTCAGACCCCTAAAATTTATTCTAAAAGTTTTTTTATAGTATTGTTTGTTAGTTTTTTTCTTTCAGTTTTAAAATTATTTGATTTCTTCTTCCATTGTTCCATTGTTCCCTAATAACAAAGTGGATTCTTCCTTGCAAAGCCTCAGTCAAACTCAGCTGACAGAATGTCATCGCATCCGTCAAGTCAGAGATTAAGGCAAATCCTTTGTTTTTACATGTCCGGCTGGATTTGATAAGTACTCCCCGTCCAACCTCCCACCTCCTACACTGGTCAAGAGGAAAATGGAAAAAAAAAGTCCAACAAAAGGATAACAAAATTTATATGAATTGATGCTACTGCTGCTGCTGTTGATGATGATGATGATGATGATGATGATGATGATGATGATGATGATGATGATGATGATGATGATGATGATGATGATGTTGATAATAATGATGATGATGGTAGTGATGGTGATGATGATGATGATAATTAAAATTAATGATGAGGGTGGTGGTGATGATGATGATAGAGATGATGATGATGGTGATGATGATGTTGATGCCACCCCTGCCACTGCTGCTGCTGCCACCACCACCACCATCGTCACTGCTGCTGTTGATGATAACGATGACGATGACAATGATAATTATGATGATGGTGATGATGATGGTGGTGGTGGTGGTGGTGGTGGTGGTGGTGGTTAAGTGTTGGTGTTGTTGGGGGTGATAGAGATGAAAATAGAATGGAGATTTTGATGACAATGACCATGACAACGATGATGATGATGATGGAAGTGAAAGAAGAAAGATCAATTACTTCAAATCTCTGACTAAATTTAGAAATTGTTTTCTTTCTGAAGGCACACACAATTATATCTAATTAAGAACGCCCCACCCCCTCCCTCGTCTGTGTGTGTCTATGTGATTGTTTCTTTATATACATTAACACACACACACACACACACACACACACATACATACATACACACACGTGCATACATGTACACAGACATACATGCATACATACATACATACATGCATACATGTACACAGACACATATGCATACATACATACATACATGCACACATACATACACACATGCACACATACATACATACATACATACATACAACAAAACACTCCTAAAAACCAATGATTTTTAAGGGTTGGTCCTTTTGGATGAGTGGAATTAGACCAAGACCCAGCTGCAGCCTTTAGGACCAAGGATCCATTCTACATGGGTTGCTGGTCAGGAATAAAGTGCCTGTACCAATGTCTCCACTTTTCATGGCTTTATTCAAATTAAATGGATTTTCTCTGGTCAAATTTCTCACTTTTTCTGGGAAATCCCTTCCTGTCTCCTCACAACATCTTTGTACATCTTCTTTAATCTTTCTTTTTTCTCAGGATCCTTCCATTTAATGCCCTCCATACATTTATCACATGACCAGCCTTTTCTCTGCTACACAACATTTCATTCCTCTTTCTGCATTTCTCCTCTTATTCCCCAACACTTCCTTCTTTTCTTTGCACATCATACAATCAGCCTTTTTGCTCAAAGAAAGAACCCCTTTTGCACCAGCAGATGTAAAAACCTTTTTGAAAGGTTGTTTTCCATTCCTTTCTTACTCTGAAGCACTCATCCCTGCTGTTAATTGATGCCCCGAGTAATGAAAGCTGCCAGAATTTTCTAGGAAACCTTCTGGACAGTTAAATGAATTTATTACATAGCTGTTCTAACTCTTCCTCCCCCTCCTCTGCATGTATGTGTATGTGTGTGTACATTTGTGTGTATAAAACAAATGAAAAGCTGTTATACATCAACACAGCCCCTTGCCACCCACCTACAGTTTTAAAAACCTTGCAAAGAGAATTAGTAGAAAGATTTTGAAACTTTCCTCAAAGAATGATTCTTTGATACAGTGGCCCCATTACAACAAGGCTTTGGCAGCCAGCAGCTTTAAAGACTGCACCACTATTATGCCCAACACTAACACCTGCAAGAGAAAGTGCTACCAAAATGTCTTCTGGTTTGAATCCTATTCTCACTGAGTATGAAAACTTGCATGGGAAGAGGCGTTCCTTAGAATAGTAGATAAGCATTTTACTTCGGATCATAGGTATAGGAAATTATTCAGTAGACATAACTTGTTCAGCTATGCACTTACTATCAAAAACAAGTTAGTGAATATGCCAAGACCCTGGGCAGAGACAGGATGCTCATGTAGAGTTTACAGTGAGTGCCCAGTGAATGGTCAATGCAAAACGGAAGCCATGGTCTATGAAGCAAAGGTGGTGTTGTCCAAAAACAATGAAACTACATACATACAGAAATATGTTGGAGCAATGGAGACCCCCTTTAAGGCTTGGCTGAATAATCACAGCTCCTTGTTTAGAATCCAAAAGAGGTGCAATGTTACAACACTAACCAGCTATATATATATATATATATATATATATATATATGTATGTATGTATATGTATATATATATGATGATTAAAAGAGGAAGCATTGTCATAGAAAATCAATTGAAAACTTCTGAAATGACTTGTGACAGTATCTAAATGGAAGCAAGCCACCAAGCTTTGATTGGTGGAAAAGAAAGTCATTCTAAAAAATTCACACCTTCTGGGTTCTTTCCTGAACAAAAAAAGCGAAATATTTGGATGCTGACCTCATGAGTGGTGGCGGTGGTAGTGATGATGATGATGGTGAGGAGGAGGAGAAGGAGGGGGATACATTGATGCGTATGCATTTACATATTTTTGTTGCCAGATGCAATCTAAAGTAGGAAGTAGATGCAAATGAGAAGTTTAGTTTGCGTATCAGCTCAGTGAAAATTCACTTTGACAGATTATTATTATTATTATTATTATTATTATTATTATAGTTACTCTTATTATTATTGTTATTGTTATTATTATTATTATTATTATTATTATTATTATTATTATTATTATTATTGTTGTTATTATTATCATTCAGCAGTCAATATTTACTTATTCTGAACTGAAAGTAATAACTGCTTAATAATGCATAATAAAAGCCTGGACATGATTGATTTCTACAGAAACAAAATCTATAAACCTGACAGCAGGGGTGGGAGGGGTGGGGGAGGAGGATGGGGGGGGGGTCTCATATCTTTTATCTTTGACTCGTTTCAGTCATTACACTGTGGACATGCTGGAGCAATGCATCGAAGAATTTTTAGTCAAATAAATTGACCCAAACACTTTTTTTTAAAGTCTGGTACTTATGCTATCGGTCCCTTTTGTTGAACTGCTGAGACATGGGGATGTGAACAAACCAACACTGGTTGTCAAGCAGTGGTGGGAAACAGACACAGACAAAAAACCTTCGTCCCACCATATATAGATATATAAATGTATGTGTATGTATATATGTATATATATACATATATACATACACTGGCTCTTGTGCGGGTGGCACATAAAAGACACCATTTTGAGCGTGGCCGTTGCCAGTACCACCTGATTGGTCTTCGTGCGGGTGACACGTAAAAGCACCCACTACACTCTCTGAGTGGTTGGCATTAGGAAGGGCATCCAGCTGTAGAAACTCTGCCAAATTAGATTGGAGCCTGGTGTAGCCATCCGGTTTCACCAGTCCTCAGTCAAATCGTCCAACCCATGCTAACATGGAAAGCGGACGTTAAACGATGATGATGATGATGATGATGATGATGATGATGATGATGATGATGATGATATATATATATATACATTAATCAAAGAACATACTGAGTATGTCTACCTGCTGGAAATAACAGTCAAAACTCTTATTTAAACCAAGAAAAAAATAGCACTTATAACTACAGAAATCAACTGTCCATGAGCAAATGGGTCAAGAAAATCATTCAACATACCTATATAGCATCCAGCTATATATTTTCTAGCATTTGGACTCATGTGGACTTGTTTCTGGACTGGCATTATAGCCTTACATTCCTCAGCTCACCACCATAACAACAACAGTAACAATAACAATAATAAAACGCATATAATATTTTAGAATAAAAATAAAATTTATTTCCAGCTATTACAGTAATATTTACAAAGCTATATTTAATAATTTGATGTGCATATTATGTTTCTGAAACGTGTAACCATTGGAGTATCTGAGTTATTTATCACAACTGGTCTTTACAATTGCCTTATATTTGATATGGGTTTGCACTGCTGACCAAAGAGCTAATGGTTCACAATACCACTTATGGTCCACTTCTACACTGTTCATAGTAAGTATTTTTTATTGTCACTGCCTCAATATAGCAAACTGTCAATTGGTACTATGAGGAGGTTCAGTTATTGCTAGAGGAATTGTAGCAAACAGCCAAAGCACCATATAATTCATATTTCTATTACATACAAAGACCTTCAACATTAAGGGGAAAGAAATAGCAAGTGTAGCACTGAGGCTTTACCCAAGGGAATCCATAATGTGAATGTGTAAAGCTTTGGTTTCTATTAGAGAGAGAAGAAACCTATCACTGCATCGGCTTTCTGTGAGTTGCCCTTGGCTCTGCTCCTTGTTGGACACTACTGTGTAATGGACAAGTATTTCATAAGGCTGGATTGCGAGTTTGTTTCCTTCTTTGGAAATGAGAAACCACTGCAGTGTTATCTTCTCCAAGAAATCATAAAATCAATGGGGACATCAGAGTTCAGTCTCTGCCAATGTTGTGGGACATTCAAAGGTATGAAACTTTACCTGATGATGCTTTTAATGATGTGACAGCATTAGTTTTGTGACACCATCAATGTTACACAATCAATGATGTGACATCACCATTGATAGTCAAATTTTGGCACAAGGTCAGCAATTTGAGGGCAAGGGGAAAGGGTTGATTGATACTATTGACTGCAGTACTTGGCTGGTCCTTTATTTTATTGACCTTGAAAGGATGAAAAGCAAAGTTGACCTCACCAGCATTTGAACTCAGAACATAAAACACCAGAGGAAACGCCACTATGTATCTTGTCTGATGTGTTAATGATTCTGCCAAATCTCAATAACGTGGCACCATTTACGGCGTCTCTGGGTGGAGTGAAGTTAAATGAAAGGTTTTTCATTGCTGTTTCAGTCCCAGATATTCATAGTATAATATATAGCATACAGTGTAATATATATATATATATATTATGTATGTTTCTCTCTCATTTTGTGTGTGTTTATGTGTGTGTGTGTGTGTGTGTGTGTGAGAAAAAAATGAGTTCAAAAAGAACAATTCAAAGAGAGAAAAAATGATTTCTAATAAAGATTCATCATAGTCATAAGAATCAGCCAGAACAAGTAATAAGGATATGAAAATAATATTTGAGGAGTTTCATTATAAACCATAAACAAGTATCAAAAAACAGAGAATCAGAAAGTAATGGTGCAAATGACTTTGGCTGAACGGATTTAACTGTACTCTCCACCATGGATTGAGTGCTCTTTCTACCATTCATTATCACCAATAACACACACAGAGTGAGAGAGAAACATAGATAATAACACATGAGTATTTGTATCTACAAGGGTTTTATAGAAAAACTAAAAGAAAGTCAGGCCAGAACATTCCACAGACTTTTAAGGGAGACATTTTCTGGTAATTTCTCAATGGCTAAGGATAAATAGTCAGAGAACACTGGCTCATGGTCCCGGATCTTGCAGCAATCAGCAAAGTAGGCCTTCAAATAAAAAAGAAGCATAAAGATTAGTATTAATCAATTATTTTTTGCTGGAAACATTTGAAATAAAGTAGTTGTATGCTGTCAGCTTAATATGGCAGTCTCATGAAGGGAATAATACTACTGCTATTTAGCCATAGGAAGCAGCACCGCTTCCTGTCGGCCTTGACACATTTCATGTGTCCTTATGTTTAGAAGGGGGAGACAAGCACCCCCACTTAGCTAAGCCTCCATCCAGAGACATGTTTTTGAGTCTTTGCTCGTCATCAGTCTGGAGTAGCAAAGGCCTGCTAGTTGGAGATGTTTGTCAAGCTCTCGTAAACATGGGTCAATGCCAGTGCCGCCTGACTGGCTCCCCGTGCTGGTGACATTTAAAAAACACCATTCAAGCGTGGGTCAATGCCAGTGCTGCCTGACTGACCCTCATGCTGGTGGAATGTAAAAAGCACCCACTACTCTTGGAGTAGTTGGTGTTAGGAAGGGCATCCAGCTGTAGAAACATTGCCAGATCAGATTGGAGCCTGACGCAGCCTACTGGCTTGCCAGTCCCCAGTCAAACCATCCAACCCATGCCAGCATGGAAAACGGACATTAAAAGATGATGTAGAACTGTAATATAGTTGGACATTGAAGGATATTTTTAACAAGAGATACTTACTGCAAAAGCATCGCTAGTGCCATCTTCCTCAATTTCAACATCATCCACGACATCTTGGAGAACCTGTGGTGGATCTTTCGAAGTCTTCCAAACAGAAGAAAATAATAAAAAACAAACAAAATGGATGAAAATGTATTTTGAGTGAAGATTTAATGGTAAACTATAATCCTCCTAAATGTGACAGTGAATGCCAATTGCCAAAAACGATAGGCCACAATACTATATACACACATGGAGGTTCTTCTACAACAAAGTGACAACTGTTTCACTTAGATATAGAAACTTCTATATCTTCTGGAGGAGTTACCTCAATCCTATAAAGATTACCAAAAAGGAAGTAGATTGATAAGTTTATTTTTTGAATCTGTGGAAGACACACGAGATGTCCAAATATCGTTCAGTTGATAACAATGGCCTACTGCCATTATTATTATTAATATTAATAAGGTGACAAGCTGGCAGAATTGTTAGCACTCTGGACGAAATGCTTAGCGGTATTTTACCTATCGCTATGTTCTGAGTTCAAATTCTACCGAAAACAGTTAAAACTGTGGCCATCAGAAATACAATGAACAAAATATTATTGTTGCCAATGAAGTTTAATGTTGACCAGTTTTGATATTCAATAATAAATGTGGTTGGTAAGTTTAAAGTTCAAAAGAGTTGAGAAGGATGGAATCATATTCGAAGAATCTGAATAAATTATGAGACTGTGCATACCTTCTCTTTCACTTCATACTGCACACCAAACTCAGGATCAGCACGATAGACTTGCAACAGACTTAATATCTCTTTGCATACGTCTTCCAGTTTCTCTTTGGGGTCAATACGAAATCCAAGAATGTAGCTGCCACTCTGTAAAAAGATCAACAAGACAAACCCTTGAGGTTGATAAGGTGAATGGTTGGAGCAAAACATTTGAGGTCCATTGATGACAAATTCAGTTTTTTTTATCTTTTATCTTTTACTTGCTTCAGTGACTGGTCTGTGGGGAGGCGGGGGGGACACAATATGAGTGATGACACAATATGAGTGATGACGAGATGAGAGACAAGTGGATTAGGTGTGTGGGAGGAGGTGAGGCAAGACCAGGAACAGAGGCCAGTGTATTAATAGTAATAAAGCAGGCAAAAAAGACAGTCAGGCATGTGTGTGTGTGTGTGTGTGTAACAGCAGCACTGTGCCAAATGTTTGGAACAGTTCTTCGTTGTGTGCTTCACCTGAACTTTGCAGTTCTTGGATGGAGCTGAAGTATTCCTGGCCTGAAGAGAGGGACCAGTGTTTGTGAAGCAGTCTTTCTTATGATGTGTGAGGGTGTGGGGTGTGTGGGTGAGCTCACAGGAGGAAATCTTCAATGACAGGGAAAGCCAGAACAGTTGAAACAATTTCTAGCATCGAATTGGAGAAATGTGAATGGTTGCCATATTTAATGTTTGGGTTTGACATTTTTGAATTTATGATACGTCTATGGCTGAAATCCCT